>NW_004949097.1:7798200-7804033 GCF_000317375.1 Microtus ochrogaster | reverse complement strand
AGAGAGAGAGAGAGAGAGAGAGAGAGAGAGAGAGAGAGAGAACAGCTACCATTTTCCAAACTTTGAAACTGTTAGTTCATGGTGCTTTTATGACTGTAAAGATCAGCGTTTGTGGGCTTGTTTTATTACTTTATACTGGGTCTGATCATCTGATTTCCTGGAAAAAGTACAAGATCACAGGCCGGTTGTTGGGGCCTTGCCCGTGCTGAGCCGTAGCTGATCCATACTGTCTAGAGCAAACCACTAAGCCTTCCTGCAACAGTTTCTGATCTACGAGTGACATCTGCAACTGCTTTCTGAACGTTCCCAGCTGTGCCCCTGACTCAGCTCACAGGCCTGACACTTCACATGAAGCCCTCTCAGGAGGCTCCGTGAGGACCACGGCTTCCCATTCCAGCATTGTGGGACTGTGCTACCACAGGACTCCCAGATTTGAAAAATGCTAGATGCCCTTTCTTCATGACCACACAGAATGGGCAGAAGCTATGAGGAGTTCACTGGGCAGGCCTGACTTGACTGCTGAGCTAGCCACAGTGCTTGAATTCACTCCCCAGACCATATAAAGAGGCAGCACATACTTGTAATCCCAGAGCCTGGGTAGTAGACAGAGGACTCTTGTAGACAGCAGACCAAACCAAACTGGGGAGCCTGAGGAACAACACCCAAGGGTAACTCCAGTCTCTATACACAAAGACAAATACATACACACACACACACACCAAAACAAAACAAAAACAAAAACCAGGGCTGGGGAGATAGCTCAGCAAGCTAAGGGGCTCTGTGCCATGTAAGCCTGACAACCTGAACAGTTCAACCCCTGGAACAAGACAGAATCTGTAAAGATGTCTCACTCTGTGGCATGCACAAGCACACGCCCACACAAACAGTAAATAAAATTGTAAAAATTAATTTTTAAAAATAACAGGTAAACACAGTGGGTCCTTTAAAAGATGAACTCAAGGAGCATGTTGTATAAAAAGGGATTCGTGTTCTACTAAGTCAGAAAACTACAGCTCCAGATTTCTGTTTGTCTCAGACCACATGTAATGGTTGGTTTTTAAATTGTAGGGTCAATACTGCCTGGCTGCAACACTAACGGATTTGGTTCTCCTCTGTTCGTGAGTATGCTCATGGATGAAATGGCGAAAGGTTACACGGCCTTCAGAAATTTAAAGCTTGTTCTTTGCGAAGGGTCGAGTGTTTTAATGACCTTTGAAAGACAATGAAGCAGTGTGCTAAGCCCTGCGTTTAAATCCCTAAAACATCATCACGAGCAGCAGAGTCACCTTGGAGAACGTTCTCTGCAGGCACTGCTCTTTGGAAATGCCCTTGTGCTCTTCTGTTTACTCAGGAAATCGAGCCCAGCAAACAGTTAAATACCATAGGCTACAAGTCATGGAAAAAAAGGAGTTTAACTGCAGTTCACATAAAACTGTGAACCCAAAAGAAGGTTACTTTGAAAATACACACAAATAAGATTTAAAAAACATTGGAGGGGCTGCAGATCCGAGTTCAAGGCTACAAACATGCAACCAAGTGCAGCAGATGTTGCATTTAGGGGGCTGCTTGAATGTCACAAAAGCAGACATGCAGACCTAGAACACACAGACTTGGATTTAAAGCTTCAGTGAGATTCGAAAAGGAAGATACTCTCTCTGCCAAGCCAAAACTCAGCATGCATTGACTTCTCTCTCACACAATCCCTTCCTCTCCATGTGCTTTGCTTGTCGTAGGTGCTTAGTAAGGCTCATTCTGCCTTACCTAATGTCTTTCCAGAGGTGGCTCTATTACTTAGTATCATTTTTCTACACCCCTGGCTTCTAAGATTTTGGGTTAGAAGGGTAAATCACAGATATTCAACGCATAGACATTAGATAAAAAGTAAATAAAAATTTTTTAAAGAATTAAAATAATAAGTATTCAAACAGTGTAGTTTGAGTTATGGTGTTTTCCTATAATGTGTAGGTGAGAATTGGACACAAGACAATGAGAGACATCCCAACACCAAATCCTTGAGCCTTATAGAAAATGCAGCCTAGTCAACCAGAGTTGATGTACAGAAGCAAGCAATTCCTAAGAAAGTTTTACAGGTTTCAAGGAATATAAAATTGTGATATAGTTAGAGATGAATGAGATGATTCACACCTGGCATCCTAGCAGAAGAAAGGTCAAGACAGAAGGATCAGGAATTCCAAGTTTTCCTGGGACACAGAAAAAAGACTATCTCAAACCACATATACACATATGCAAATACATATACACGCATACATATATATACACATGCACACACACAAACGTACACAAAAATATACAAACATATAACCACATATGCATACACATATGCATATATATACACACATGCACACACAAACACACACATAGTATATATGAACACACGTGCACACATACATATATACACACACAAAAATAAACATGCACATGTCCACATACACATATACACATGCACACATATGCACATATACATATATACACATGCATATATTATACACACAAATATGACTTACTTATTTGAATGGTTTGGAGATCACAATGTATTCTAGATTATAAGGAACTCACATTTACAACACTGTGAAAGAAAACTCTATCCAGTAATTGTATGAATACATAATGTGTATTTTAGTTAAAGAGACTGAATTTAAGTCAGAGACACTGGAACTCTTATCTTTTAAAAATTATTTTTAAAAAACCTATCTTTTCTCATTTTACATGCCAAATTCAGTTCTCACTCTCTCCCCTCCTCCCACTCCTTCCACTTTCCCCCATACAACCCACCCCCCTATTCACTTCTCAGAGACGATAAGTCTTCCCATGGGGAATCAAAAGGCAGAAGGGAAGGAGGGGGGGAGAAGGGAAGGAGAGGGGAGAAGAAAAGGGACAGGAAAACTCAAGGAAATGGGATGGTTGACATGGGGAAGGACAGAGAATTTAAGGAAAGAGCCATATGGGGCTAGAAAGAAACCTGACACTGGACCTCTCATAGACTCACCACTGGCACCCACTAAGAGGGCCGAGTCTAGCACTGGAGAGACAGGTTAGTGGTTATTGCTGCTCTCCCAAAGGACCTGGGTTCTTTTTCCAGCTCCTTACAACTGCCCACTGCCCAGTTCTAGGGGATCTGAAGCCCTCTTCTGGCTTCTCCAGACACTGCACGGACACGATGCATAGACATGCTCCAACACATAGACAGATATCACACTCACACACGTAATAAATCTTTCAAAATAATGCCATCTTGTCTTAAGCCTTGGTTTCATCACATTCCTTGAGTTGAAATGTGCCTTTATTTTCATCTCTGAATCTACTTCTTGTTTTCTAGAGTTAGACCTGAGTGAGAGCATCCATTTCCTTTTGAATGGCAACCTTGCAGTAGCTTGGGATGTGTGTCTCAGTTCCCGTTAGTGTTCCCTTCTTTAGCTGCACACTCCCACTTCCTGGTTGTTACATGATTCCCAGACTTCTGGCACTCCACTTAGCCCGCGTCCTTCCTAAAATTATGGACCTTGGACAGAACACACTATTCCAGATGAGCGGCCAGCGTGAAATGCGTCAACGGCATGACTTCCCAAGGAGTGGACACTCATTTCTATTTATACTAAGGAAGTTTCCTTCTTTTTTTTTTTTTCAGTGTCAAGCGGCTGCATCATATGGTTGGCTCACATGAAGTTCACAGTCAAATAAAACTTCCAGATGTTTTTCAGAAACTTAAATTTTCAAACTTCCTCGGATCCAGGAGGCCACCGACACCAGTGGTGGAGCGGGAACTCAGGTGGCACCGCACGACAGAAGGACAACAGTGTAAAAGAAAATTTGCTACACTCCAGCACAGAAGCACTCACTGTGGCCATTCTCCACACTCTGAATGTCACCAAAAGTAAGGATTTCCTTTGGTGATATCTTAAGAATACAAATGCGCACTTCCCCATCTGAGTACTACGTTACATATAAAACATGCTAACTGTGAGTCTAAAGACTTTAGAAAGGTGAGTATATTTAATCCAGATAGCAACCCTACGAAGAGAGATTATCATTATCACACTCATTTCACAAATGATAAAGCAGAAGTACTCCTTTCAAGTGACTCCTTCCAAATCACACTGCCTATTAGAAGCGGAGTCAGAATCAGGAACCCATTCAGATGAGACTCAGTAAATAGTGTGCTTCGATAGCATTCAAGAAGCTCTGAGTCCAATTTCTAGTCTCATATATCCTGGGCATGGTGACATATGCCTACTGCCGGACACTCAGAGGAAGAGACTGGAGGGACAGAAGTTCAAAGTCATCCTTGCCTATGAAGCAAGTTTGTGGCCAGCCCGAGGTACAAGAGATTTTGGCTCAGAAAAAAAATATTTTAAAAATAAATAAAAACAAATTTAGAGTGTCTTACTCCAGAATGAGACTCATGACCCTTCTACTTTTCTGCTTCTCTATATGAATGGTGAGACACACAACATATCAAACAGTGTGGGGAGCAAGTACAATATTATAATATCATCTTAAACTGCATATATTTTCACTTTAGAATCATTCAATGGGGCCAGAAGCAGCAACAGAACCAAGTCACAGGCAGTGTGAATATGACTTCCTATTTTCCCTTCTAAACCTGAAGTTCACTTTCACTTTTGATGTAATTCAAGTATTTATATTTTCAAAGGCTTATAACAGTGTCTGGCCTAAGTGCAGGCTCACTTCAACTACCAATTCAAATACATATCCATATTGCTGCATAAATTGCAAAGCTCTTTGGAGCAAACAAAGTAACCTTTATGTTGTAATGAAATTTTACTTTTAAAAGGAGAGATATTCTTTTGGAAGAAAAGAATGGCGAAAAATAGTTGACGTGGGAATACAAGACAAAGTGCCAGGTTGGAGACGTAACACAGCAGGAGGGGAATCATGTGCAAGGCTCTGGGTTTGAGACCTCACCACAAGAAAAATAAATTCCTCTTTCATAGTCCATCTGCCCATGGAATGAATCTCTCTGGCGTTGCGCCAGTCTCCACCTTGCTCAGTGAATAAAAACAAATCCACAAAGAGAACACATGTTACCACTCCACACCATACTTGTCACCTATGCTGACCCCAGAACATACCTATCTAAAGACTCAGAATGGAGACTCTCGGCAGTGTGTGTGTGTGTGTGTGTGTGTGTGTGTGTGTTCCTGAAATCCAATGAGTGAGAGTGACACAGGCCATCACTTTTTGTTGACAACTAAGGACAACATAGGAGTAAAACAAAATCCCTCTCCTCACCTGCACTTCTCTGCCTCCTCCCCCTATAGCTTCAGAGCACAGCTGCTGTGCACTGCAGAGACAAAGCAGAAGGTGAGCCAAGATGGGGACAACCCGATGAGCACCTAGTGTCACAGCATTGTGAGCCACTTGTTTTTCTTTTTTAAATTGTTTTTATTGAGCTACACCTCTTCTCTATTCCTTTCTTCCTTCCATCTCTCCCCAGCTACTGTTAAAATTCTGTTGTTTTTTTTTAATTTTTAAAGAATTATTGATTCTTAGTCATGCATGTCTGAGACGTATACAAACGCCTGGTACCTGTGAAGGCAGAAGACAGCATCAATCCCCTGGAACTGGAGATGACTGGACGATGCCATGTGAGTGCTGGGAATCAAGTTCTCTACTAGAACAGCCAGACCTCTTAAATGCTAAGTCATCTAGCTCAAAGATTCTGTAATATTTTTTTTATTTTTTTTTAATAAACATCATTTTATTTAATGTAACATTGTATATTATGAATTTTCAACTAGGAAGTTCATCTAAACCTGTGCAATTATGGTAGTTTTTATTTTTACAGCTGGAT
>NW_004949097.1:7773096-7797550 GCF_000317375.1 Microtus ochrogaster | reverse complement strand
TAAGGAGAGGTCCCCAGTTAGTTCCTGGGGCAGCTGAAGATAGGGAACCTGAAATGATCCTATCCTATAGTCTTACTGATGAATATTTTGCATATTTTTTTATTCTTATAACCATTCAAATTTATCAGTATTTATCATTAGTTGCTTAGTTTATGGCAGAGTAACAGATAATTATATATTTTCTATGCTTTTCCAGTAAGCCCATATCAGGACACATGTCTTGCAGAAGCCATGTAAACCTGAGGTCGTGCAAACTTTATTTCACACTACTTCCCAAATATTTTCATTTGTTTCTCACAGACAGGAGCGCATCTCTGGAATTTACCTATAAATTTTTATTTATAATGTACGATCGCAGAATTGCTTTATGAGCTAAAATCATGAACATGGCTTCATATTCCCTCTATGAAATGGCAATTCGTGCTCCTTTGCACGAACTGACGATCAATGAACACTTTCCCTTTTGAGAACGAACGCCACCATGAGAGTGAGTGAAAAGATGGACAGAGGAGTCACAAGAGATCTCATGATATAAACCACTTCACTCAACTATAAGAGGCATGTTTCTTGGGGGTAGGTTGTATGTCCCCTCATATAACATTTTTCCCCCTTCATGTCCCTGCCTTTTCCTGAAAAGCCCAAATCATGTATCTACTCTACAAGAATAAACACATTTACTTTCAGGTAGTAAGAAATCCAAACCCAGATTATTTTGCCTTTTAAATAATACTCTGGTAATATCTATTTATTGCAATACTAACATTGTAATGGATTGTAATGAAATGTGCAAAAACATAACAATTTCTATCTTCAACCTCAATCATCCTTCATGCATCTTTCCATCACATAAAAAGACACCATTTCTCTCCTTCCCGACTCTGAGCACTCTGACTACAGCACACATGAGCTACAGTTGCTATTTGGTATTTGGTATGTTTATTATTCATTCACTCCATGTCTCCAGCACACAACTTCTAGTTTCAACTCTGGCATCCCAAGCCTTACCTTGGGATATGTCTGCACTGAAGTGCCTATCATCCCGGCCAGCTGGCCCTGCATGCCACCAGGAGGATACAGGAAGCTGGAGGTCTGTCCCAGGCTCACCTGCTTCACAGGGAACCCAAGCTTTAAGAGGGCACTGGGGATGCAGATACCAGTTCAGCTGCACACTAGGACTGACACTTTCCATGCAAGACCACTTCACCTTCATCACTGCGTCTAAGCCAGAATTAATGATTCTGAAAGTCTGTTTTTGTTTGTCCAGGTGCATGTGGCTGTTTCCTTCCACAAAGAAAAACAAGTCCAAGGGATTTCAAACAGGGTGCTCTTAACGAGAACACTTTAATCTTAGCTCAATGCGCAGAGTGAAACAGTTAAAGTCCAGCGAAGGAAGTGAACTAAGACAGACACTATAGCACAAGGAGAATTGCATAAACTCGGCGTGGTGGAACCAACCTGTAATCACAGCTCAAGATCAGGAATTCAGTCATCCTGGGCTACTCACAGCTTGGGCTGAGGGAAACTATGTTTCAAAATGCTTCCCCCTAATCAGTATATATATAAATTGAACCTACTAGAGAGCATAAGATGAGAGAGAGACAGAGACAGACAGAGACAGAGACAAAGAGAGAGAGAGAGCACAGCCAGAAAGAGAAGAATGGGGCCTGGGGGATGTATTCAGACATGCCTGCCTGGTAGCTCTAATGGGAACCACCCAGAAAGCAGGTAGACAAGTCATATCACACATGACTATTGAAGAAAATCATGCTACAGCAGTACATTTAAATGCTATTATTTTAATAAATTTCATGTCTCTGAAGATACCACAATTTATAAGGTCTATTTTTAACTTGTATATATTCCCTCTATATACTTCATATATGTATATGTTAAATTTTAATAAATATCCATAAATGTAATTTGATAATAAAAATTATTTTCAAAGCCCTCAGTTTTGAGTGTAGCATTGTAATTTGATCAAGGCAATAGCAAAAGTAACTAAAACCAAGTTAAACTTTAATGATTACAAATTCTAGCCATATTATTATATTAGCAATTAGCATAACAAATTAGATGAAGGCATTTATGTTATAAAATAATGTACTCTAGAACCTAAATATTACGTTAGGACTAAAATTTACCTTTATGCTTCCAAGAATTATCTCCAAGTAGCAGGAAAAACAGTTTTCTGTTAAGGGCACTTGTTGCTATTGCAGAGAATCAAGTCTGGTTGCTAGCACCCACATGGTCGCTTAGAACTCTCTATAACTCCAGCTCCAGATGATCTAACACCCCTTTCTGACCTTAGAGGGAACTTGCACTCATAAGGATAGTCTCACACAGAGATACACACTTATACAGAGAATTAAAAATGAAATCTTATTAAAAGAATTGTCTCTAAGTCAGTAGATGATTATACCAGGAACTCAGGTGCCTTCTTAAATTCATGCATTCCTATATATGTAAATGTCCACATACGTCTCACTTTTGAAGCAAATCTGCTTGTTTTCCTTATTTTGAAAGGAAGATAACCAACACAGTCTTGGTTTGTTGCAATTATCTTTGACATCTAACTAAATCTTGGTCATAGCTTCCCCAATATATTTATCGAACAAGATCTTGTTAGGAATGAGTTTTCAGTAAAGTTGACTTAATTTTTTTGTTCTGATAAGAGAAAGATAATTTTTAAGGCAAGACACTATGTATATGATAATGGGTTCCCTTTTTACAACATGCAATTGAATTAAAGGTTAATAAAGAACATGTTAATTTTTTTTTCTTCTGATACTCATTTGTAATTACTAAAAAGGGGATACACTTAAAGGGCTGGCTTGTCATATTAATAGACTAGACAGTTCATAGTGCTTCCTGAATATTTAAAAGGAAATACAGCAACAGCTTCATCTAAAATCACAAGTGAAGCTGATCCTTGGCAGCTTCGGTCTGAGAAGCTCACACTGTGATATTAGCACAGCCTGGCATTCCAGGTATGGAAGCGGAAGGCATTTCTCACAGTTTCAGGCAGGTTATCCGAGACAGGCTATTCTCAGGACTTGGATTTTTCCAAATATTTGCTCACACCTTATGCTGCTCATGACCAGTCTCTGCTTTTTGAACTTCAAAGGACAGTTATTCAAAGGACTGAAAAGCCAGACAGACATGAAACCTGACTGCCACACTTGGGGACACGGAGTACTCTGGCCTGGCCACAAAAGCAGGCCTCCGTGCACCTCTCCCACTTCCTTTTCATAGCAAAGGTTAGACGCTGACTCTGTTCCCAAGCATGAAAGTGAGCCAGTCTCTCTTTCTCTCCCTTTTTATTACCAATAAAAGCTCTGAGAAGCACACATAAGAACAAGTGCTTTATGCTATTTGCTTATAACCATGCCAAGTTATAAACCCTCAAAGCAGATGCCAGGATAATTGTTCAGTTCTACAGATTAACTTGGCTGCAATTAAGTAACAAACTTCATAGCCAATAGAATGGCTTCACGGCCCTGAGTTACGTGCTGTGGACAAAGATTTAAGTCTGATAAAGACATATAAAAACATTAACTAATTTGATTGTCAAAGTTAGGGCTACTGTTGGTATAAAAAGGCAGGTGAACATCAAAACATTAAAATTATATTCACATAAAGGCAAACAAAAATGAGAAATCAACCTCTGTGGGTGGAGGTGGGGGTTAGAAGAGAATAGGAACACATGCCAGATCAATGCCATGATATTCTAACATGGTTAATAGGACATTTGAACTGATTACAGATATTGCAGGACATACATGTTCACCTAACAGGCTATTCTATCAACCAGTACAGCTGGTATCTTCCCACTTAATGTACTCTATTTCTGCACCTACAGAACTGTGCTATGGTTCATAATTGAACACCTTCAATGGGAAGGAAAGACTATGGTTTTATCTTTTATTTGGCTTTGTAATTTTTTGGTTCTCCTGCTCTCAAGCTGAAACCTTTCGTATCCCACACCTCACCTTAATCAAAGTGTAGTCCAAATGCCTGCCGCACCAAGGACATGTAAGTGCAGGGTAAGACATTCGCTCTTTTATTGCCCAATAACCTTGCTGGACTCTGAAGACAAAGTGGAAAGATTACACCTTCACTTAGAAGCACTCAGAGGACTTTGTTTCTAGGAATAAATATGGTGTGTTATTAGAAAAAAAAACAAAAAGAAAAAAATAAGCTCTGAGAACACACTCAAAACAACAATGAAAAGTAAGTATTGAGTTTGGCAGGAAGTGCTCCTATGTGACCAGGCCTCTACCTAGGGCCTGGCTCTTGGAACACATGTAGAACTGGAGTAAATGCCAGTCAGGTTGAAAGTTCCTGACCCAGCATTACTCATAGCCAATCCTATTTGTAATTACCAGTTGGGTTTTATTCTCCCTTGATGTCTGCAATAAGAACATGTAATAGCCTGGATTGTCCCTCATAATAAAGCTCAGCTGATTCCCACATTAAAGATCTGCAAATCTGTGAAGGGGACCATATTTTCTGAGACTCTCCTCCTAATAATGGAATATGGAGAAACAGGGGCATTTACAGATGTAAGACACATGACAGTTTTTGATCAAGCCTTGGTTTCCTATCCTTTCTTTTCTTCCTATCCTGCCAAGACCATGCACAGCATGGTCATCTCTTTCTGTAATGCAGTATGAGCCCTCCTCTGAAGCCCTCACTTCATTTGATAACCAAGGTTTGAATGTGAAATGCCCTTAACAGACGCACATTCTTCAACATTCAGTCCCCAGCTAGTGGAATTATTTTGTCAGGATGTGAAAACTTAGGGGAAAAAAATGGAGTCTTAGTAGAAGTGAGTCACTATGGGCAGACCTTAAAGTCATATAGTGTGTCTCCAATTCCTGCCTGCCATTTCCTGACTATGGAGACAATGGCTAGTGGTTTCACCCTCTGTGTCATGCCTTCCCCACCATGGTGGACTGTATCCCACAAACTGTGAGCCTGAACAGATACTACCTCTGCTGAGCCTCTGCTGAGTTTCTTTTTCTTAGGAATTTGGTCACAACAACAATAAAAAATAACTAATACAGCCAGCTTTGTGCACAGAAAAGAATGAGAACAGAGCGGGGTCCTGGCCTCCCCATATTGTCACCAATATCTAAATAGTTTCTCATATTTCTCTAAGAAAATTTTTGATAAGTGTTGTTAATAAAACATTCCTCCTCAGATAGTGTAACTTCATGAAATTAGCACATCTTGGCTTTACTTTATCAAAAACCTAACATTTTAGAATACATCTTTGCTATTTCAGTTTAATTTGACATCAG
This sequence comes from Microtus ochrogaster, assembly GCF_000317375.1. NCBI lineage: Eukaryota > Metazoa > Chordata > Mammalia > Rodentia > Cricetidae > Microtus > Microtus ochrogaster. Next base: position 7,792,247 of record NW_004949097.1, on the reverse strand, counting down.
AAAAGGATGTAGAAGAGAAGGCCCTATCCATGCCTTGCTCTCTCTTCTCAGTAGCAGCTCAATATGAGTCATGGAGCTCTTGAAAGCCACTGCTCTGAAGTGATGAAAAGAATCTCAAATTCCAATGATCAGATTTTAAACTATTATTGCAAAGAACGGGGTTTGATCTCTTTAATCTGCTTTAATCTGTAACTCCACTTACACAACTGTATTAGAAAAAAATTGAATGAAACAAGAACTATTAACAATCACTTAAACATTATTAGTGGTGAAAACCCAGAGATAATCTGCCCAACATGGAGAGATTATTTTTCAAAAGTCATTAAGAATTATAAAGGGGCTGAGGAGGTAGTTCAGCTATTAAGAGTGCTTGCTGCTCCTGTAGAGGATCTGGACCTGGGTTCAGTTCCCAGCACCCACATGAGGTAGTTCACACCATCTATATCTCTAGCTCCAGGAGATAGAATGCCCTCTTATGGCCACTACTTGTACCCACATAGAAGTAGGCACACCCACATACTCATAAATAATTGTTTAATTTCAAAAGAAACATACAAATGATATCCATAAACTTTAATGGGTCAGAAAACAGTTCCAAATGCTAACTTAAAATATGCAGTATTGATTAGATCCTAAGCATGCAAGCTATAAAAAAGAAAAGTAATAAAATATATTTATAATATCTACCACATACAATTAAAAATATTTATGGTTATTGTTCATATTTATTTTCAGTCTCTTGCTTCAGGGATGATTGTTTTGATGTAATCATATTAAAAGAACTTTATTTGAAAACAATCAAAGTTATAAAAACATCACCAGAGAAGTAGAGGAGGAGGGCTGCTGGGGGGCTCTTGATTTCAGTTTACTCTCGGCTTCCTGTTGCTTTCTACTTCCTGTTTTATGGGAATGTGAAGGAATGCAAGCCCCAGTGACCATAAACACACCTGTGCCACATGAGCCTCCACACATTCTTCCTCTCTCATGTCACATTATCAGGTGTGCTGTCATAGCTACAAGAAACGCGATTCATACAATGATAAGTCATATTGTTGTTAATGTGCATGGGACATATATGTCTTACATGAACTCCTTTGTTGTCTAGTTTTCCAAAACAGGGTCTCACACAATAGCTCAGGCCAGGCCAGCCTTGAGCTTGAAGCAATCATCCTGTCACAGACAGGGACACAAGTGTTGGAATTATAGGTGTGAGACAGCTTCACATAATCATGATTTAAAAAAACCTAAGAAACAATACAGGTAAATAGGCTGGAATACAGAATAAGCATTTGAAAAATATCAACTTTAATCACTTGACATTTTCATATTTAATTAATCTTTTTAAAAAGCATTTATTTCTTACATGTTGATTTGTGTGAGGGTGTGCCATGTATATGTAGGGTGTCCAAGGATCCCCTAGAAATGGAGTTACAGATTGTTATGAGCCATCTGACCTGGGTACCAGTATCTGAACTCAGGTCTCCCAGAAAAGCAGTACATGCTCTTAACCACTAAGAAATCTTTCTAGCCCCCTGCTCAATAAATTGTGAGTATTATTTCTCTGCCATAGGGCACGAGCATACCTTGAGCAGGACAATCACAATGCTGTCACTGCCCAGTAGAGTCACAGGACCAGTCACTTAGAAGTTTGGCTAGAACTGGATGATAAATTCACACACATCTTGTCTCTTTGAGTTGGATACAATTTTTGCCAGAGAAATGCTCAGCCATTTAGCATGCACAGCCTGATTTTTATTTCTATTTCCACCACAGGTAATCAAATCAGGAGTATTCATTACCTTTCAAGACTGAAGCTACTATATCATATATATATATATATATATATATATATATATATATATCCTGTAAAAATATTCTCAAATGTTTCGGTACCTGAAGATATAAATAAATTTTGGTTTATACTCTGTTTTCAAATAAAGCAATTTTAAAAGTTCAAAGTGAACCATAAACAAAGATTCACTCAGATATGCTCAAAATGTCCTTTCTTAAACAGTACTTCTGTGTACTATGGTTTGGAGGGTGGGCAGGTGGATAACTGACTCTAAAAAGTCAAGAATGCCATGCAATGTAGCATGAGTCATCTTCCTAAGCAGTGACCAAAGCTCAGCTAACAGAACTGGGTCAACGTCAGCACCTGGAGGTGAAACCTCACAGCAGGCACAAGGTGTCTCACCCTTTACAACATCTTTGAAAGCTTTCTTTCACATGAAGATAATCAACTTTACTAGAATATGCTTATACAAAAATAAAAGATAAATTTGCAAAGAAAATTAGAAAATCACCTCTTTCCAGCTAGAACATAAAAATGTAGGATTCATGTGAATTAAAATAATTTTACAGGCACACAAAGTCCCATGCTCTCTATTGTTGTGAGGAGGCTATCTCTTGGTTCCCGGATGCTCAGCCCCAAAATAATCATACAGGAACTGCATTAATTAAATCACTGCTTGGCCCATTAGCTCTAGCTTCTTACTGACTAATCCTTACATATTAATTGAACCCATTACTATTAATCTGTGTATTGCTACGTAGCTGTGGCCTACTGGCTAAAGTTCTGGCATCTGTCTCCAGTGGGGTCACATGGCTTCTCCCTTACTCCACCTTCTTCTTCCCATCATTCAGTTTAGTTTTCCCTGCCTACCTAAGTTCTGCCCTATCAACAGTCCAAGGCAGTTGCATTATTCACCAATGGTATTCACAACATACAGAGGGGAATTCCACATCACTCTCTAAAAGAAAAACGATAAAGGCTAGCCCCTCATTTTATCTTCAGCCTACATACACAGCAATCTAAGCAATTAAAATGATTAGCACAAATATGTCAAAGTCACATCATTGAAAGAGTTGCATAGAAACTATAGATTTAAGAAGTCGGGTAAGCCAGCCTTTGTTTGATGGTACTTTCTTGGTGCCATTAATATTTAAAGCATTTGGGAAAAGCCCTGAAAATATATGCCTGCAACACACAGCAGTGAAATTATAAGTTATTCTAGCCTGCAATGGTGGCAACTCCTGAAATTTTAGCACTTGGGAGGAGAAGATAGGAGATTAAGAAGTTCAAAATCTAAGCATTGAGGTTGAGGCCAGTCTGGGTGATGTGAGATCTTGTCTCAAAAAAAAAAAAAAATCCAAAAACAAACAAACAAAAAAAAAAAACCCTGCTACATTTGATATGCTTTCAAGTTTCTTACCTTTAGAAAATATTATTTTTTCTAGTATTTCTGGCACATCATAGCTGGCTATCAATTCTTCATTAATGTTTAATTGTGGGGTCTTATCTTAATTTAGACTACATAGTTACACACACAGGCACTCATAAACTGAAGGATCATATCTATATTAAATTTACAAATTCAAATGTATCTCAAATTCATTATTTCACTTTTTGGCCAAACTGTTATTTATTCTTTATTCTTCCTTGAGCACTTCAAATGTATTAAGCAGCTGCTAGGAGCAACCTAAAAAAATTAACTTCATTTTGGTTCCTCACTCTGCAAAGCAAAGCAAAATAAACAACATTTAGTTTGCTCTATGTACTGTTGAGTTGCCAATACCAGGTCCTTAGGTCCAAGAGTGTTGATGTCCTTAAGTGAGGTTTTTTGTTGTTTTTTTTTTGAGCCACTCTTTCCACCTGTGCACAAACAGGATGTCACAAGCACCCACACACCAACCTGGGAGATGCTCCTCCACCGAAAGTGAATATCAAGAAATCTAAAATCATGTACCTAAAAGTCTGCACAAGTAAAATCTTAAATTTTGTTACTTTCTTGTTGATGTTTTGAGACAGCGTGAGATATAGCTCAGCCCAGCCTTGAACTCCTGTTCCTTTTACCTCCATTCCCCTAGGGGTAGGGTAACAGGTATGCAACACCACGCTGAGTGTGAAGTCAGTCAAGGCTAAGTATTCAGTATTCCTGGAGCACTTTAAATTTTCTTATATTTAAACATGTTATTCCTTCTATTCCTGGCACAGAGTGGGTGCTTAGTTAATATCTAATGAATTAATTGTATACTTACTTTGAACTGTAATTATTCAGTCACACACGGGAGGGGTTAGAGATACAGACAGACCAGAGAGACAGGTGTACAGATTGACAGACAGATCATTATTAGTAGCATGGAAACTGAATGTGATATTGAGACACAAGCTTTTACAGTCTGTCTTGGACCCTATGATGTTTACATCTCATTGAAGTCCACGTTGTCCTTTGTCTTTGCCTCCATCTCTGACACCCATGAGTGTTGTAGTAAGGCCACGTGTTTGTTCCCAGCTGCTCAGCCCCGAAATAACCACACAGAAACTATATTATTTGCAATACTGTTTGGTCAATAGCTTAAGTGTATTTCTGGCTAACTCTCATATCTTAATTTACATATTCCAGCCTCTCTGAGTATAGTCCATCTTTAAGTAGCTTGTTTTCTATTAACGTAGATTTCTTAATTATACATTACATTTTTAAATGAGCTACACAGACAGAATACCTTAATTAAGAGCAGAAATATACATATAACAAAATTGACCTTAAGTTTGTATCAATAAACCAAGATCCATACCAATGTAAATCTCTACAGTATATCCCCCTTTAAATGTTGGTGTGGCATCCATCTTCAGCCTACAGGACCATAGCATCTGGCAGACTTTTTAATGAAGCAGGAAATTTCAAAGACAGTTCCACCTATATTGGCAGTTTTTAGTCACTTTCTTTTGTGTTCTGCAAAATGTCTGGCAAACTCTTTCATGAAGCAGGAACTCTGAAAGACTATATCATGTTTTGGCAAGTTTAGCAGTCATTTCTCTGTGGGTCCTGCATGCCCAGTTCATACAGCATAGCAACAAGCAGTCCAGGCATGAGCAGTCTCTTGCCTAAATGGCTAACAAACTCCATGAGGACCCTCTTTGATGCCCATCTTCCTCTTGAAGTAATTGGTACAGACAGGAGCAGATGTGTCTCAGTGTCATGAAAAGTCCTAAATTATTAAAGCATTTTATATGTTCATCTAGAAAATCTAACTTAACTAACAAGACTACAAGCTTGACTATTATAGATGATTAAACAGGAAGTAAGCAACTTCCAAAACTCTAGAATTGACAGAAGAGACATCTTGCTTCCTAGACAGTCACCCAAAGTTCTTCTGTATGCACTACTGTTTGTCCAATAGCTTAAGCATATTTCTGGCTAACTCTTACATCTTAATTTAACCCATCTCCATTAATCCTGTGCATCACCACGAGGTCGTGACCTCCCAGCAATGTTTCAGCATGTCTGTCTCCGGTGGAGGCTCCATGGCTATATTCTGCTCTGCGCAGGCCTAAGACAGTTTCTTTATTAACCAACGGTATTTGCAGCATACAGAGGGGAATCCCACATCACATGAGCTTCATTCACACTGCTGCAGAGCCCAAGAGCAACCTGTCAGCACGTCAGGAAGAAATGAAAAAGTAATATGAGAAATCCAAGGGTTTCTTCAAGGTAAACTTAATCAACCATGCAAAAACAGCTATCTTGTTTCAGAATAAAATGAATGTCTCCTTGGGGAACCCTATGGGTGGGGGACTCATTGCAGTTCCAATGTGTGTCTATTATCTGCCACCCTAAGAATCAAGACCAAGAAAACCTAAAAAAGGAGTGTGGGAAAGCTTGTGGTTGGGGTGAGGGGTTAGGGAAACAGCTGCTGTGGCATGATACAAAAAGAATGGAAAAAATAGCAAAAGAGAAATCAGCAATAAATAGAACATCAATATCTTGACATTTTGTGGTTAAAATAGAAAGTCATTAAATAGAAGATATTTCAGAGGGTTAAAAATGTACCATTAAGCTTATCTGCAACCCTATACACTTTGATCTTTTGGGTTCCAAAGCCATGAGTACTTTATAATCCGCATCTTACCACTGGGCATGGTTATGTGTGCTAATGGCTTCTATGTGTTTAATAGTTTTCAAAAGTATCAGTAGTTGCTCTAATTTTAGCCCATGAGAAAACATAGACACTGGAAAGAAATAACAGTAACTCATCATAAATTGGCTAACTATGGGCAAATATTTGGACATAACTCACAGGGGAAAAAAAACAATACACTTGAATCCACCTTAAAGAATTTATAAGTCTCAAGAAACCTGCATTTTATTTAGCTAGAAAATATTATCTAGCTTTGTTTGGCATTTTTTCTTATACTTGAGCTCATTTGATTACTCTAGAGATACCTTAAAATTTTCTCCTATCAGAGGGCATAAGAAATAATTAGAGGGGGAAATCCTGATAGCCCCATAATTTATAACAAAGGCTGACAAGGTACATATGTCAAGAATCATAACTGAATTTTATTTTGGCTCTGTTTTAACAAAGGGTCTCATGTAGCTCCGGCTGGCTTACAATTTATCTGTAGCTGAGGCTAGCCTTGAACCCCTGGTCTTCCCGCTTCCACCTTAAAGTGCTGGGAAGACAGGTGTGCTGCAGTCCACCCAGCTTCCATCATATTTTCTGTGTGATTCGGGGTCTCACTTTGTAGCTCTGCTAATATGAGACTGACCTGGAAATCATAGAGGTGCATCTGCCTCTGTGTATATATCCCCACACCCAGCCTTCACTAGATTCCTTAAAGCCAACGGACAAAGTGATCCTGGAAGATTTTCCATGCTGTAACTTAGCAGAAATCCCAGAGTGTGACCCATCTTTATTTTGACTTCACATTGGATGAACTGGAATGACGTTTGTTCCTACTATCTGATGTTAAATCCAAATCTAACTTCAACAGCCTCTAATTGTCAAGCATTTGGGTTCTGAAGGGCACCTACTTTCCTAAAAATTCCCAAGAAAGAATATCTACTCTCATAGCTTGAGTGGGTGACCGGAAAACATACACCACATGGGTTCATAATAATGTGTGTGCACATAAATATGCTATACGTTAATATATATATATATATATATATATATATATATATATATATATATATATATATATATATATATATCTCACAATCGAATTTACCAATACAGATTTTCCCCAAATTTCTTTCTTTTTTTTTATATCTCAGGAAGAATGTCCCACTATTCTCTACCATCTTCCACTTAACTGCTCAGCATAGAAATCTGAAAGTTTTGCTGCCTTCTGCCTTCCCATCACTACCTTAAGCCTAATAAGGTTTATAGAATATGATCCTCCACTTTTATGCTTTCGTTTTATTTTAAAGATTATTTTAAACTTCATAATAAAACTATTACAAATAAAAAACACACACCCAAAGTAACTAACCAAAAAGCTATATAATCTAGTATATAATTAGTATTGAATTTCTCTATATGTAGAGTAGACATTGGACATGGAAGCTGTGAGGTTTCACAGTGGACTTTATGTTTCCACTGTCAAATGTATTTTACGCATTTATCTGCATGGCAGAGTTAGAACTAGAGAAGCAATTAGCTTTATATCCTCTTTCATAGTGCCTGTCCATTGCCTGCATTCGCACAGAGCATGATTCTTGATAATATGCTTAGCTCTCTAAAATGCTTCCATTTTTCTCTCTCTCTCTCGAGCTCTCTCTGGGGTCAAAGGTGCTATTCTGTGACACTCACTGCTGCTCTACTGCACTTACTGATTAAGCCATTATTTATTCTTCCGTGAACACTTAAGAGGTATTAAATGGCTCCTGGGAACAAGGGGACAACAAAGGGAAGCCACAACTCTGTGCAAATATTTGGACACAGCAATAGCCTTGGCCTCCTCTCATTTATTCTCTGCTGTACAGATGAGCCAGCACTTCAAAACAAAGTAAACTACAATATTTCCATGACTAAACTTTTAGTAGCTTCCCAAAGGATTCATTCTGATACACTTTGCCCTACTGGCTGTTCTTAGGTCTGTTTCCATCAACTGTTCCATTTCCATACTCTCTGCTCTTCCTTCCGTGCTCCCTGCACCCAGAGCCCCAAAGCATGGCTGTCCTCCCCTGGGGACTTGACACACTATAGTCTCCTAGGAAAGCCCGCTGTGTCCCTTTCTGTCTTGAAACCTCTATTCACTGTTTTAGGCCTCGGCTCAATGAATACTTTCTTAAGATGTTCACTGTCCCACAAAAAGGTCAAGTTCACATACTTGTAATTGCCAACATGTTCTGACTGAACTATAAACCACCCGGGCAGGCAACTGATCCTCATGTCTTTCTTCTAGTGCTGGGAACTGAATCTAGGACCTGTAATGCTAGATGAAGTCCCCCACTACCCTCAGCCCTCTGTGCTACTTCTGTTTGAGTTTTTCTCAGAAGCTGCAACTCTAAGCCATAATCCTTAGAGCTGATTATATAATATCCATTTTTTTTGCTACATGTGTGACATGAGCTAATACCTCTATGGACATCAAGTGTGTGCACTCACTTTTATTGCATCATTTGACATTTATGGTTACTGTGGTGCCCTTCAAAGGGAAGAGGAAGAAATCAAGATCAAGCAGAGGCCATCACATCCACCCATACTGGAAGCAAAAGAAAGTCTAAGAGTCATCCCTCCCACTCAACAATGACTTAGAGCTCAATGTCATTCAGAAAAAGACATGGAATGTGCAAAGTGGCCTAATGAAAATGAAAATCTAAGGGTCTGAGCAATATGCTTTCCACGTGCACAATTCTATGTGAGAAAACCAGCTTTGTAATGGTAGAGACAGCAGTCAATGTCTGCTTTCCAATATCACTGGTGCAAATGGTGTTTGCTCCTCGTTCCTTGAATGTGAATCTAATGATAATAGATAGATCAAGTTCTTCTGTGGCTGGGATGGCACTAGGCTAAATAAATACTCAATAAAAAAAAAACCTCCCCTCTGTGCTGCTCAAAAAGAAGAGAGCATGCTAATGGCTTCCCTAAATATTTACCAAGGTAAAATCATTTTCAAACAAATTAAAGGTGGATGGATTAGAAATAGCAAGGAGGCAGAAAATGGCAAGCTGTATCTGGAAAGTTTTCCAGTGTATGGATAATTTGTTCTATTATTACAATATTAACATAAAATGTTACCAACAAAAAATATTAATGCCCTACTCTATGCATATGTTTACAGCTGGCCTGCTGGCATGGGAGTGTAAGAAAGGACTTTGAAGACATTAAAGTGAGTTCAGCATAATCTCTAGTCATGGTGTCTAAGAGTTAGAGTATAACAAGGCTGTAGCAACTGCAAAGTTTCAGTGGAGGTGACCTGTGCCAGACACAGCATCTTCAGATAGATCAGGAAAGCTGGATTGTCATTCTAGAGGGATTAGAAGAGGGAACTAGCAAGTGAAGGGGAGAGAGAGAAAAGCAGGAGGGAAGGAGAAAATGAGAGAAGAAATCAGGAAGGAAGGGAAGGGAGAACACACAGTAAAGGGGAAAGAAAAGGAAGGGGGAAGTAAGGACGTAAACATGGAAAAAGTTATATGACTGCTTGAAACAGAGACCCTTGGCTAATGATGGCTCATTATTTATTTATTTATTTATTTATTTATTTATTTGTTGAAAAAACTTTCTGCCTCCTCCCCACCTCCCATTTCCCTCCCCTTCCTCCCACTCCTCTTCCCCTCCCCCTACTCCATTCCCCCTCCCTCTCAAGTCCTAAGAGCAGTCCAGATTCCCTGCCCTGTGGGAAGTCCAAGGTCCTCCCCACTCCATCCAGGTCCAGGAAGGTGAGCATCCAAACAGGGTAGGCTCCCACAAAGCCAGTTCATGCAGTAGGATCGAAACCTAGTGCCATTGTCCTTGGCTTCTCATCAGCCTTCATTGTCCACCATGTTCAGAGAGTCCGGTTTTATCCCATGTGAGGAGAGGGAACCTGAAATGACCCTATCCTATAGCCATACTGATGAATATCTTGCATATCACCTTAGAACCTTCATCTGATGATGGATGGAGATAGAGACAGAGACCCACATTGGAGCACTGGACTGAGATCCCAAGGTCCAAATGAGGAGCAGAAGGAGGGAGAACATGAGCCAGGAAATCAGGACCACGAGGGGTGCACCCACCCACTGTGACAGTGGGGCTGATCTATTGGGAACTCACCAAGGCCAGCTGAACTGGGACTGGCTCATAAATTTAAGTACATAACAGAAGTTTTTGAAAGAGTCTTAACAAGATTACAGCTATAGACACCAAGTAGTAGGAACTTGAGTAGAAAGTTATCAGGTAAGACAGTGCAATGACTCTATCAAGAATATTATGCACCATCTCTGTGTTACATCAACAACCTATCCATGGTTAGCTTGTGTTCTATAATGAAGAAGAAAGTCATGCTTACAAAGATAAGCACACATTAAATCTGGAAGCAGGAGGAGACTCTCCAGGGAGCTGTTAATATGTTATTTTAACAGCTCAAGTGCAGCATTGAAGGCTCACTCTCTAGGAAGAGTGAAGATGGGATAACAAGGAAAGACGAAAGCTAGAGACTAATGTTAACATAAGAGATGTCAAAATTCTACACATTCTACTGTGCATTACACTAAATGAAATGTGTCAGCCACAAAAGACAAGTCGTTCGCAATTCCACTTAGATGTGGTAAGCGAATCCATAAAGGAAGGAGGCGGAGTCCTGTTTGCCAAGGGCTTGGTGGAGGGGAAGATGGAAAGCCATTGTTTAAGGGAGCCACTGTCAATATTGTGAGGTGAGAAAGTTCTCCAGAACTGGACGCAAAGGTTGCACAACGTGAGTTCTCTCTCCTCTCCACCAACTGCATACTTACAAAGGATTAACATGCTCAATTATGCTATGAGCGTCATACCGCAGCTTAACATGCTAACACGGGAGCTTGAGCAGGACTGCAATCCCAAAGCTCTAGGTGCAGAGGCAGGAAGATTACCACAAGTTTAAGCTAGGCTTGCCTACAGTGAGAACCAAGTCATTGAAAGCTACATGGCACAGCTGTGTAGGTAATTAATCAATTCTAAATTTTGAATTTGAAATTTGAATGGCAATTGTCACAGTGAGATTAAAGGAGAAGGAATTCCAAGCTGCTCTGAGGTCACTGCCATAGGAGCTGGGAAAAATGTTGCTCTTTATGGGAACACCACAAAGCAACCCAGTCTGAAGAGGAAAGGAACACAAAGTGTCAAATACATGTGATGGGGACATACAAATGGAAATGGTTCCCACACATCTGGAGAACACAGATAAGGCTCTGTGTGGCACAACAGGAACTACATTGGTTTGAATTTTACTGCAACCATTTGTGGGGGAGGGCAGGGCTATACATTCACATCAGTGATGATCCCAGTTTTTTAATAAATGTTTGTAATAAGCAGATTGTTATAGTAAAATGTTTCTTTCAATTCAGGATACTTTTAAATTGAATGCACATCTCATGGATACCATCTTTCAAAATAGTTTTATTAAGCCAAAATGGGCAAGTAAAAGTACGTATATTAAGGCTGGGAATGATCGTAAACAGCTGTAATCCCAGCATGTAGGAGGCAGAGGAAACTGAATTGTGTGTTCCAGCCAGCTTGTGCAGTGAGACCCTGTCCCAAGAGAAAAAAAAAATGTTTACAAAACATACAAGTGTAGCAGATGGTACAGAAAATGCCTATATGCACACCAAGGAAAAACAAAGGCATCCTTTGATGAAAAGCAGCAGTGGCAATAGCTGAAACTGACTTTAGACAAGTAGGGTATAGATACCAGTGCGATAAATGGGAACAAGGGCAGGCAAAGCAAAACCAGAATCATGAAGCTCAGAGGTCTCCTCCCCCGTTCCCCACCCCAACTTCCATCTATCTATACCATTGTTTCTGTGAATTTGCTGTCAGGACACCTTGGGTGGAAAATTTTGGAGTTTGGGGGAAGACTGTTAATACACCCCTCATCCCACATCAAAGTCCTGGATCAGAATCCCACTGCTCAATCAGGATATAATGAAGTTTCACTAAGACAAGGTCTTCATGCCAGTCAGGAATGGTGGTGACTGCCTGTAATCCCAGTCATTCAGGACACTGAGGCAAGAAGATGTCAAACTGGCTGACAGCCTGGGCCATAGAGTGAATTCAAGGCCAGCCTAAGGAACTCAATGAGACTCTGCCTTAAAAACCATGAAAAAGTGGAAAGAGTGCTGGACCTGCAGCCTAGTGGAAGCCCTCCTAGCATATGCAGGCTTTCCCTAGAACCACACACACACAGTTGTGCCAGCCACCCAGACTCTTTAAAGATGAGTACCAAGTGTGTTTTACCCAACTCTCTAGGAAGAACAGATAAGCATTTCCTTGAAGAAAAGAAAGAAATGGGGAAGCCGGGACAGGCAAAGGACAATTTAACTCAAGGGAAAAACATAGACGCATAGACCCCGATTTAGATGTTAGGGAAAATGAGTCAAGGTCACATCCAGACAATTTTTGACTCAACATAACACTTCTCCTGTAGCAGTATTTAATTAAATAATTTTATGTAGGAATTATCAATTACGTGTTGTTCCAAAAATAAAACCCATAGAGCTGGGATTGAAAGTTTCAGCCGCAAGATGGAAAAGCCAAAGCTAGGAAAGTACCCCTTGTATAATAACCAGTAGTAAATTAACTGTGTAGCAGGCGCATAACTTGTGCAGTGAGTATTTGATATGAAGACCTTTTAAGGCTGGGGTTAGAGGTCAGTGTTTGCTCTACTTTGCCACTACTGTGCTAAATATCATGACCAAAAGCAACTCAGGGAGCAAAGGGTTTATTTTGTTTTATAGCTCACAGTCCATTGTGAAGGAAGTCAGGACAAGAACTTAAGGCATGCAAGGCAGTAGCTGAAGAGAGGACATGGAGGAATGTTTCTTGCTAGCTTGTGTCCCATGGCTTACTCAGTCTGCTTTCTTATACCACCCAATACCACCTATCCAGAGTGGCACCGCCCACCATGGGCTGGGCCCTCCCACATAAGTCATTAATCAATAAAATGAATCACAGTCTTGCATGTAGGCCAATCTGATGTAGATATTTTCTCAATTGAGGTTTCTTCTTCCCAGATAAACTTAGCGTGTATCAAGTTGGCATATGCACACACGTGCATGCATACACACACACACACACATACACACACACAATACACTAAACATTGCAGTTGGTACACACTAGGCACAGCATGAGTAAGCCCTGGGATTTCACTCCCATGGCCAGGATGGAAGGAGTTCTCTCTTTCTAGGATCTCCATCACTTCCTGATGATTGCAGTATTCATATTGTGGCTAAACCAATATATATCACAGCAATACTACAGAACCATCCCTAATTAGGGAGAGAAACATGTGATCCCACCTCTCTGGTGATTTCCAACATCAATGTTTATGGGTTTTCTCTATTTTCAGTCATTTACTCATTTCAAAAGCATTCATTATAAGCAAAGATCAACACTCAATCTAGCTAAGATTCACAACCTAATTAACTTCCAAAAATAATGCTCTCACAACATCAGTCTTATTCCTAAGAACTGTAGCTTTTTTTTCCTTTTTCTTTTAAGCAAAAAGAGATTGGAGTCATCTTTAAGAACTAATAATAAAGTCAAGCATGGTGGTGCACATCAGCATGTGAGATGCTGAGGCTTTGAGACCAGTCTGGGCTACAGAATGAGATTTTGATTCAAGAAATAGAAAGCAAAAACAATGATGATGATGATGATGATGATGATGATGATGATGACGATTATAAAGAGAAGCTAGAGAGATGGCTTAGTGGATAAAGCATTTGGCCACAAATGAAAAGATTAGAGGTCAGACCCACAGAAATTATGTAAAAGGCAGGCAGGCATGGCATCTGCCAGTAACCCCAGTGCACTGGAGATTCCCTAGAGCAAACTGACTATCTACACTGCCCTTATCAGTAAGCTGTGGGTCCAATAAACCTTCCTTTCATAAATAAGATAGACTGAGGAAAATCTCTGATGTCAAGCTCAAGGCCTCCAATGCACACACACTGACATAAATAGGAGTTCCCACACACTTGAGAACATGCACAATCATATGCATGCCAAATATATAAAATATTTTAAAGTTTTTTTTAAGTTTCAATTAAAATTTTGCAAACGTTCAAAGATGCCAGTAAGCATATACTCAATACATTCAAATCTGGGGAACATTATATATGCAACATTTGGCTATAAGAAGGAAGGCTGGGAGTGGTGTAGATGAGTTGCTTTCATCTCAAAAGAGAAATGAAACTATTAAATAAAAATTAAGAAGCCACATTAGAATTTAAAAGAAAATTAATTTATTGTTGCTTGTGACATCATACCATGGCGCTGACTTAGAAACAAAGTGAGCATTGAAAACTGAACCAATCTGGGAATATTCCTCCCAGGCTCCAGCTCTCAGATGTGTCTATCCCAGTACTCGAAGATCAGGAAGTTAAAGGGATATGATGTCCAGGACTGCAGCTTTGGCCTTTCCATGCCACTTTCAACATCCTGAATGAAATTTGGCTTCTCCTCCATCTTCTTTTTGAGCCTCCAAAGGATTGTATTTGGAAAGGATTTAATTTTTGTGAGGAAGGAAAGAAAATATTTGCTATTCCTAAAGCAGCTGAGCACCCTAATTCTCAGGGGATCTCTCACTGCACTCTGAAGCTATGAAGAAAAGTAATCTATGTGCAAATAATTAATGCTGTTGTTACTTTTTCATTTTTCATGCTCCTCAGAAAGGATGATAAAAGATCAGAGAAGCATGACAACTGAGTTGAAATTTAGGATAAGAATGAAAATAAGAAGCACAACAACCAGGATTGTGAGTTTTCACTCGAAACTCATCTCTGTATCTACAGAAGACAGATGTGTAACAAAGAAGAAAACTCTATATAAAAAAAATAAGAGCAAATATATGTTAGGATAATGTATTATAAATGCATGTATTTAAGATAAAAATTAAAAAGAATCTCTATGGAAAAAAAATGTTTCAGCAAGTACCATCTGCATACTGAAATCTGCTTTGGCCAAGTGTCCTGAAAGAAGGTACAGCTTTCCATCATGAAGTGTTTGCTGCACTCAACAGCCAACATCAGTGGAAAATACACAGCAGACAACACTCTCAAGAATATCCCTCTTGAGACCACACGGTTTTGTTTAAGACAGATAGGTCATACATGAATATTTATCTAGATGTATTTATTTGCTTATTTCATGTATAGGTGCATGCATGTAGTTTATACACACTACATGCATAACACACACAGAGGTCAGAAGAGAGCCTTGAGTCCTCTGCTTATAGTTTCCTTCACAATGGAAACATTCTGAAAACAATTATCATAAATTTACAAAAGCCAACTTGAAACTATGAGTACACGTTCCCCATAATCAAATAAATGTTAATTCTAAGCCACGAGTGCTGTATTGCAGTGAGTCAGGGCGTGTCTTCCGGTATCTGCCCAGTGAGCTAAATTGGAAGCAAGAGCAGCGGGAACACTTCTCAGAGTGCGGTTCAGCAGCTGTGTCGTGACGAGGGAGTGGGTCTGTCTCGGTTCAGACCTGCAATCTTTACAGAAGGGGAAAATTCCTAAGACAACACACAAAACTCTCTCTTGCCATAATGAAAATTTAGCTGCTCAACTGAAAAAAAAAATAGTGAATCTTTATCTGTACCAGAGCATGTGATTATGAGAAAAAGGAAATAATACGAAGTGCCTGATACGCACCTGGTACTTTAGCAGGTACCTAAATATGGTCATTACTTAATCGGAAATGGTACCCACTATGCTGACAAAGAAGGCATAGATCTGTTAAGTAATTTACATTGGTGATACAGTGGGCAAACATCTCCTTTAACCACAAAATGTATGTGATAACACATACCTACCTCCAATACAGCAGAGACTGAGATGGGCTGTTGATCACACGGATCATATGAACAGAGGAGAGTGCCCAGAAGAAACTCCACACATGTCATTAACCTCTCTGTCACCGGGGCACCAGAATTACACAACAGGGAAAAAAATAACTGTCCAATAAATATTGTTGGGAAAGCAGGAGTCTCACGTACCACAGTGGGACTTGACTTTTACATCATGCACAAAAGTCAATGCAAATCATGAAACTCCCTGACAAAAACAGAGAGAACTGGTATTAGTGGTGATGTTTCAGGTGCAAAACCCAAAGCACAAGCAACTGAAGTTGAACAAGTGGCCCTCCACCGAAGTCCAAAGTTCTGCCTAGCAAAGGGTATGATGAGAAAAACATAAAAGTGGTAGAGAACTGATGCACAATTGATTAAAAAAAACTCAGAGAAAGATATTGGGGTTCAACCTGTCAACCAGAAAAACAAAGCAGTGCAAATTACTTCATATCACTGATCACCATGGAGATGAAAATTAAAAGCCCAGGTGTCATCCTGACATGACACCTGTCAGGATGGTTACTGTCCAAAAGGCAAAAGTAGATGTTGAGAGATCAGTACAGTCACTGTAGGTCATGGGATGGGGTTCCCCAAACTATGAAAAATAGCTGGGAGGGTGCCTTGCCAGTAGAGCTCCTGTCTCCATGAGCAAGGCCCTGTGTGCAACTGCCAGCACTACAGAAAACCATGAAATAAAAATGAAAATAGAGATCCCTCGTGATCCAATAAACCTACTACTGTGCAGATCTGCAAAGCAAGGAGATCAGTCTGTCAGAAAGATGACTGCATATCATGCTCACAGTGCCAAGATGTGTTAACAAGCAGAATGTCACTGAAAGATGAATGAAGAAATTGTGCCTTGTGTGTATATGTAGGTAGGTGTGTGCATGTATGTCTGTGTGTAAGCACATTCAAATATCCTGTCACTTTCAACAACATGGATGAACACGGAGAATGTACTCTACATGAAACAAGCCAGATACGTCAAGACAGAGGTCACATGGTCTCATTTACATATGGAACTTAAAAAGATCAAATTCTTTAGAAGCTAAAAATGGAATCAAGTTGCTAAAGTGGATAGGGTAGTAAAGGAACTAGTGATTTGTTGGCCCAAGAGTACCTATATTCAATTATGGAAGCTAGGGGAATAGTGTACAATACGGTGACTATAATTAATAACTCTCACATTTACTTGAAGCTTGCCAAGGGCAGATCTTACACATTCTCATTCTTACATATTCACATTAATTTGACTGGGATAAATAACCATTTCCGAATGTGTACATATGTCAAATCCTCACCTTTTAAAGTATGAACAGTTATAATTTTTATTTATTAATTTTATATAACTAAATCAAGAATAAAATTCCTTGCTCCAGTCAGTAAAGTAAGGCCAGGGGCAGAGTAAGGGAATGCTAAGCTGTGAGGTGCTGTGTTCATAGAGATAGCTGAGAATAGGGATACAGATGGTTTCCTGGAAGAGAGGCCTCTAGAGACATGGACAGGTCATGAGACATGGACAAGCTTTTGCTAACTACAGAGGAGGATGGTGCTCATCCCAAGGACTGGAATAAAATGGGAAGGAACTTGATAAGGCTCCTAAGAAATGGGACAAATGGGTAGGAGAAACAAGGGTATGGACAAAGAAACCATGAAAGGCCTGCAGGATGCCAGGGTAAGGCTCTCCATGACAGAATACAGAAAACACTAGCCCAAAAGTTGGAGGGTGGTCCGGTAAGGGGCTATGAGTCTGTGTCCTTTTTCCTGGGCTTCATTCTCCTTCTGCACAGATAATAAAGCTTTTCAGACAAGCTCACCTTCCTCTTGCTGTCTCTGAAACATGATACACTTGGATACAGATGTATGTGTCGGACCTGACATTATAAAAGGATTTGTGTGTATGTTCCCGCTGGAAGGGTTAGGAGACACACAGATACATGACAACAGCGGCTCTTGTCAAGTAGCAAGAACTCAAGGAATATGAATCATGTCAGTTAGGGAGAGAAATCTGAAGTATGCACAAATAAGGTGGTCAAAGGTGGGAAAATAGAACTTACTTAACTTAGTAGGTGTGATTTCCAAAAGAGACATATTACCTAAGCACAGATCAATGAGGATATAAAAATCCTATCAGGATTATTAATACTCATCTTCTGTAACTAATAAATGAATTTGATATATAACCTTGATTCTTCTTTCCTCTTTTTCTTCCCCTCTTTTCTTTCTTTCTTCCTCTGCCACTCCTCATCCCCATCTCTTTTGTTTTTGTTTTATTGAGATAGTGTTTCATGTAGCTAGAACTCATGATCTCTCCATCTTAGCCTCCTGAGTGCCAGAAATACTGGCCTCTACCACTACATCTGAAATCTTCTTTTGTTTGTTTGTTTGCTTGCTTGCTTGCTTCTTTGTTTGATGGCATTGTGTGACTTCCTAACTAATTCAAAATTGTCGGGTTTTTTTTTTTGCTAAAATTTAACTCATAGAAAGGGAGGAACACATTTCCTCCTGAAGATGAAGCCACATGCCCAATAGACCTAGTGAAGGAGGCAAAGCTAGCAAGTGTTGGTGGAGAAAATGGCAGAAGCTAGGCTATGCTGCATGCCACGCCTTTCCTTCGCATTTCACAGACTCTCTTACCATGTGCTTGTTAATCCACTCCACATTTTTCTGTCTTTTCAAATGTTCTTTTTCACAGATCTGTCCCAGAGAGGAAGTTACTTTAGCTATGAAAACTCACCTGCCAAAAAGAGACATTCCAGGAAGTGCTATGAAAGGAAATAAGTCATTGTGAAGTTCACATAGAAAGATAAGACTGAACGCAGAGTCTGAGACTCTGGGAGCTTTTTAAGTGAGATTCTGGCTGGTTAGTTACATCTACATGCATATTGATATGCCTGTAGGTATTAAATATGCGCAATCTAGAGGAACTTTCTGACTGCACCAGAAAAAGAAAATCTCAATAATATTTTGTAATAGATGGAACTTTTCTTTTCACTTGAAGCCCAGACTTAAATTAGCCCTGAAATAAAAATGACAAATGATAATTTTATCTTTAAAAAAAGAAAGCATAGTTTAACGTTAGTCTCTTAAATCTCCCTTTTTATCAAGAAATGATCATTTGGTGGAATTCTGGTGTTACATTTCCTTCAAGGGGTGGTTCCAACAAACCCTTTTATCGATAACATAGTAACACATCTGTAAGTACAGCTGCAATGAGGAAGAGGGTCCATAATGTAATATAGTAACATAGTAACACAGCTGTAAGTACAGCTGCAATGAGTAAGAGGGTCCACAATGTAATATAGTAACATAGTAACACAGCTGT
>NW_004949097.1:7771243-7772991 GCF_000317375.1 Microtus ochrogaster | reverse complement strand
GAGTCCACAATGTAATATAGTAACATAGTAACACAGCTGTAAGTACAGCTGCAGTGAAGAGGAGGGTCCACAATGTAACACAGTAACACAGCTATAAGGAGACCTGCAATGAGGAAGAGGGTGCACACTGGTGGGAGCCACCTTCATGGATCAACTAAATTGTCACCCTCGATCTTCTTCATAGGGCACACTGCTTTTGAATAAGCAAGACTTGAGAGCACATGTAGTTAGGTGCTCACAGAAAAAGTGCAGTTCTTTGAATGGAATCAAGGATGATTGGCAAATATTTAGATGGTAAACTACAGGAATAAAACTTTAAAGAGGCATAGAGAACCAAATGGTAGCTGGCGAATTGAGCCATTCCTTATTAGACAAACAGCCGTTAAACATTTTAACCATCTCCAAAGATGTACTGAATGGCTGCATTTTAAAATAACTCAAATCAGTAATGGAGAGCCTTAACAAACCAAGAAAAATATTATTAAAATTAGTATGTGCTCTGTACCCACTTAAACATTACAAAAATGAGATTGGGGAAATGGCTCAGGAGCAAGAATGAGGATCTTGGTTTTAATATACAGCACCCACAAAAACAACTGGGCTACTGTAATCAATGTAATCGCAGGGCCAAAATCAGGGGCTCCCCCAGAACAAACTGACAAGGGAGAATAGTCAAATTGGTATGTTCTGGGTTTGTTTGAGAGACCTTGCTTCAACATAAGATGGAAAGCAATCAAGAAAGACAACAGATGTGTACCTTGGGCCTCCAGACACAGGCATACATGTACCTACTCACATGAAACACACAAGAAGGGAAAAGGAAAAAATGAAAACGATGAGTTTGGTTACAAGTGTTACAGTAATATGCATTCTTAAAAGAGAAAGAAATACTACTATACACTAGAGAATTACATATTATACTTATGTATATTTTTTTTTCTTTTTAAAACTACCATTCCCAACTACCTCCCAGTCAAATAATGACCTTTTCTCTTTTCTAGGTTTAAAAGTTTCTGATGGTATCCCAAACTGCATTTCTGAAAACTATAAATTGATCTCTAGTATTATTTGTAAGAGGAGTGGGCTTGGTCAATTCCTGGCCCCTCAGACCTGGATAATCACACAGAAACTGTATTAACTACAACACTGCTTAGTCAACAGCTTAGGTGTATTTCTAGCTAGTTCTTATATCTCAAATTAACCCATTTCTATTAATCTGTGTATCACCATGAGGCTATGGCTTACCAGGTAACATTCTAGATGTTTTTCTCCTTTGGCAGCTACATGGAATCTCATTGACTCCACCTATTCTCTCTGTATATCTCTGTTCAGATTTCCCGCCTGGCTTTACTCTGCTAAGCCATTGGACAAAACAGCTTTATTCATTATCTAATAAAAGTAATACATATACAGAAGGACATCCCCACATTAATTCCTTCATGAAATATCATACAACTCAGAATTGGGATAATGGGATATCCTGTTTCTAAATGGCTGCTCTTTTACAACTAATTGGTTTTTTTTTTTCTTAATCCAACTTCAGGAAAAAATAAAACTTGTCAAATAGAAACAAAACATCTGTTCTCTAAGAAGAAAAAATAGACTTAAAGGTTTACTCAAAATTTTGGGATATGTTTATAAAAGGAATATTAACTGAGCCGGGTGATGGTGGCGCACGCCTTTAATCCCAGCACTCGGGAGGCAGAGGCAGGCGGATCTCTGTGAGTTCGAGACCAGCCTGGTCTACA
>NW_004949097.1:7737102-7771143 GCF_000317375.1 Microtus ochrogaster | reverse complement strand
AAACCCTGTCTCAAAAACCAAAAAAAAAAAAAAAAAAAAATAAAAGGAATCATAAATCCCTATTTATACATTTCTTCTAAAAATTCAAAATGTTGAAATGCTTTCCAAAACTGTTATGTTAAAAATTAAATGAGAGGCATCCAGGACCCATGTCAACCTGTCACATCAAAGTTTTTGAGGGTGTGTCTTGGTTGACTGATTTCCTGAAGAGGAATATGAATTAGACCAGTGCTAGGAAACCAAGGATTCATTTTCCAGGCAGTCCTTTTAGAGTAGGAGTCTTTCCTGATGATGCCCATGGAGGCAGAAATGCTTAGAGTTCCATGCACATTTCCTGACTTCTGTGAACAACAAATATCACTCAAGTATAGTGTATAGCCACCAAATTCCATAGTTACTTATAAAATATCATTATGCAGAGCACATATTTAAATCTTTCTTTATAAGTTATATATTTAATATATATATATATGAATATATGCACACATGATCTAAATTTCCAAGCACTGTTTGCATGTAGGGTAAGAAGACATCTCATTTACACAAAGAATCTTTGTCATCTAAATGGCCCCATATGATGAAGAATGTATGTTTTGACAGAGGTAGGTTAAATTATGACCTTAAGGAACTCTTCAAATAATCATAATTCAAGGCAGAAAATATGTCATGAGAAGGTAGTAGACACAGTTCTTTGAGGTGCAGAGCAGGAAGAGGGGGCTTGTAATTGAGATCATCAGAAACCATATGATATAAACAACAGAAGAGCAACATTTCAAATTAAGGGAGCTGACAATCAGGATAGAAGAGGGGGCATTAGAAATAATCAGCAAAAAGCAGAAAAGAGAAAAAAGTCAAAAAGAGGTATCTACCTAACTATATACAAGCTGTGTTTACATATATGAATGGGAGGGGGAGGGGCCCATAGTATGCTCAAACTTGAAGGATTCACACAACTGAAATTAGAAAATAAATATGCAGAGCTGTAGTTTTTAAACCATGAAGGATAAGTTGAAAGGAAATCATGAATATACCCAATCAAAAACTGTATATTTTATTGGAAAATCAAAAATAAATGGAAAGGCCTTTTTTTTTTTTTAACAAAATATAACCAAAGGGATTCCAACAGCCCCCAAGTAGCTAAGCTCAGCCAGGCATCCTAGTGTGCTAACTAAAAGGATGAGCAACAGTAAGCAAAGATAGAAGTCGTATTCAATGTAGCCACATTGGGAAAAGGAAGAGATAAAGAAACTCTCAAGACCATCTTCAGGGTAGGACATGAGCTTAAGAATTAAACAGAGGCTGCATTGGGAAAAGGGGAGAAGAAATGTGTAACAAAGCTATCATGGACATAGTGTGGTACTGTGGGACAATGGTCTATACCCTGTCAATTGTATTTCAATAAATGTTGATTGGCCAGTAGCCAGGCAAGAAGTATAGGTGGGACAACCAGGCAGAAAGTAGAGGTGGGGTAACGAGAACAGGAGAATGAGGAAAGCTCATTTCCACAGTCCTGTCCCAGCCACAAAAGAAGCAAGTTTGACTGCCTTGTCGAATAAAGTCCTGAACCTACATGACTAACATAGACATGAATAATGGACTAATATAAGTTATAAGAGTTAATAAGAAGTCTGTGCTACTAGGCCAATCAGTTTATAACTGATGTAGATCTCTGTGTGATTTCTTTGGGACTTAACAACTGCAGGAACTGGGCAGGACAGAAACCTCAGTCAACAGTGTGGTCTCACCGACCATCGTTTCAGTAAGGTTCTGCAAGTAGGGTATTCCAAAGAAGTCCTTAGGGCTGCCATTAACTTATTATATTGGTCTGGTTTCTACAAAGTGCTCATGACTGCTGCAGGGTGCATTCCTGGTCTCGTGGATATTACCACAATGTAGAGGGAGGTCTATCTAGGGAACTTTTGTCATTCTAGAGCCCTGAGTGACTCCACAGAGAAAAAGATAGGGACTATGATTTACTATATCTGTCCCTTCAACCAAAGTAAAAGAGACAGACACAAATGAAGGGACATCCGACATTCCTGCTTCTCATAGTCTCATAGTGGACCCAGGTAAGGACAAAACCAACAATGACAATAGCAGCAGCAACAACTACAACAATAGTTTCTAAAAGCCCATCTCCAAAGACATGGCATTATTTTAAATTAGTATCTGTCTACAACCACATGGAGAGTTGCATGTCCTGATGGCATAATGAAGCGATGTATGAATATTTATAAACCAGGGTGAGGGAGGAAAAGTTGGGTAGGATAGCATTGACCCATTCAAGCACAATGTGACATGGTCATGAGCCTGAGACTGATGGTAGGAAAGGCAAGGTGGCATTCATAATTATCACACAGAAGAATGCTACGTCCTAGAATCCTGAAGATCTTTTTACTGTCTGAGGAAAACAGGAAATCATCAGGGTGGCAATGACCCACAAGCAGAGACCTTCCACTATCTGAACTTCAGACTTGAATAATGCATACCTCTAACTCCATGAGAATTCATGGTGTTCTATCTGGGATGTTCAATGTTCTGATAACAAGAAGAACAAGAAATGCCAAAATGATGTCAGGCCTTCCTAAGAGTCGGCTGTGCATTGGGGAGGGGTTCACTGGGTTCCAACACAGTTGATTAACAGGCAGATTTGGGGATGCAAGAAGGCAAGAGCTCCAGTTCCATATCCACTGGTGAACACATCGGTCCCTGATGTTTAGTTCCAAACTCAAGGTCACACAGAGGGCCTTAGTTAAAGTCTGTGGGACACTAAAGAAAACACAAACTAGGAAATATAGGAAATCAATTTAAAGGAAAATGAGGAGCTGGCTGGAGTAGGAGGAAAATAAAGAGGGTGCAGAGAGTAACCAAAAAGCATTTTATGTGTATGTAAAATTATCAAATAGCAAAACCTTCTAATAAAACATAAATAAATAAACATTGAGACCAATCAGGGATACCTTTGTGCTTTTGTTTTCCTTCTCAGCATCTCATTGGAGCAAGTCTCAGCTCCTCGTTTTTAAAAAGCAGAGGTCAGGAGAGACCGAACACCTAAGTAATATATTCACAGGTGTTAGCTGACGCCTGTATCCTCACTCTTGAACTCACACGTACTTAAGATGAAGGATGAGGGTGAGTGTCCACCCATGGATGCCACACAGTGGACAGAAACACATAGGGTTAACGGAGGACTGTATAGACACCCAGACCAGAGTTCTTATGGAGATAAGAAACATCCATTTTCTTCCACCTTTGTCCATTTCGATCTTTGGCACATACATGCTGCGCACATGCTTACACATAGGTAGTCAACATGTTTTTACCCGTAAAATTAAAAATAAATCTTAAAGAATCTAAGTCCTGCATGTTATGACCAGCCGAAAAGCATATTCCAGAGTCAACATAAATCCTAAGTTAATATGCTAAAAATGGCTCTTTCCTGTGTATCTTTAAAAATATCTATCTAATTCTTTGTGACCTCATATTAATCACATTCACCCCTTCTATACTCACATTGTATTCTCTTCCAATGATCACTCTTCTCTCTGTCCTCCCAGTATACGATCCATTTTTGAAAACTTGGAGCTAAGCCATGTGCACTGACTATAGCTCCTTTGGTGATTTAACAGTTTCACATAAAGGGTTTACATTACTGTTGTTTTAAACAGTGCTGTTTGCACTCCCTCATTCACAGATAAGCAACACAAGTGTCTTTCAGTTACCAGGCCGATAAAATGTGGCATGCACACATACACATACACGCATACACACATGCACACCCATGCAAGCACGCACATATGCACTCACACACGCAATGGAATATTATTCAGCCTTAAAGAGTAAGAAAATTCTAGCACGGTCTACAACACAAGCTGAAGACACTGTATCAAGTAGCATTGACAATCATAAGAGAACAAATTGTGCAATAGTCCACTTAGTAGGATCAAGAGTGAAAACTACAAAGCAACAAGAAGCACGGAAGCTAACAAAGGGCAGAGTAGAGCTAGTGGGGAGTTGTTATTTAGTGAGCAGAGAACTAAATTTGGGAATAAGTTGATATCCTAGAGATTGGTGATCTGAAGAGGTGCCCGTGGTTGTGCAATGATGGGAACATACTTAATGCCATGGTCTGTATTCATGACTCCTTCCTTACCTGAAATGTTGTTTCCTATGGTTTCAGTTGCCCTTATTTAACCATATTCTAAAAATATCAAGTGGAAAATACCAAATAATTGTTACATTTTAAGTTGTCATTCAGAGTGTAACTGATGGGATATCATGATGTCCATCATCCTGTCCAAGACATTAACTATCTCTTTATCAAGTATATCATACTGTATAAGTTGTCCTCCTAATATGTGCTCAGTGTCCTCCATACGTGCTTGGTACACACCTGTGTAATCAAACCAATGCTGCAATATCACCGTTCACTCCTTCAAGTAATGTTTATACGATATAGCATGAATTCTAATTGGTCTTAATAAATAAAACCCAGAGTCAGATATTATGGGGTGAAGGCTAAAGGACCAGAGAAGCAGCGTGGCCAGTCACTAGAGAGATCTTTTACCTCCATCAATGCTTAGACTGTCTCCTCAAACTTTATCCTCAGACTACAACTGTCTCCACCATACCTCACACTGCATTGAGTTTCTTATATTCCTCTCTCCACCAAACCATATCACTCCTGTCTCCACCTCCCTAGTGCTAGGATTAAAGGCATTGGATCCCAAGTGCTGAAATAACAACGCAGGTAGCCCAGGGTGGCCTTGAACTCACAGAAATCCCTCTGTCTCCTGGGATTAAATGTATGCCACCACTATCTGGCCACTGATGGCTTAGCTCTGCACTCTGACCTTCAGACAAGCTTTGTTTGTTAAAACACAAACAAAATATCACTACAACACATGCCATAACAGCCCCTCATACCTTCTTCCTCGTTACCCTCTCCATACCCCATCACAAAACCACTGAATCGCTACATACAACTTCAAGAAGACAACAGGGATGTAATAAGTTCTGGGAAAAAGAGTATCCACATTCACATAACATTCACCTGTACTGTACTGCTTGTTTTACTACATTTATTTTTTGATAACCTTGTATTATACCTATTTTATGCATGGAACTTTGCCGTATGTAGATACATAAAGAGAAAGAATATGCTCTGTGTGTGTGTGTGCATGCGTGCATGAGAGACAAAGAGAGAGAGAGTTTGTAAATGCTATGATGAAACCCACTGTTAAGTGTAACTAATAAAAGCTAATAATATAATAATATAACTTCTCAAAGAGCAACTGCCTCTCCATAGATCCAGCCACTGGCATGAAGCAAATATGCCCAGATGTTAGTGTCCACTCATTGACTTCTTCCAGGAATCCTCTTCTCTCGTGGACTAAATGAAGCCAGCTCCTAAGCAGAATCCCCTAGTTAATGATGCCCTCTCAACTGCGATGGTGCAGACAGCCTAACTCTAAAATACAGCTCCTCAGCCGCTCCTTTTTTGGTGCTCTGAAAGACGCCATCCTTTTTTATGATTCAGAGGCTCATTTCAAAACAGTACAGGCAAAGTCATCAGTGTAAAATTTTTGTAGGTGAGCCTAACCGAGCAGGTGGATAACATTGAGGGAGACACCTGTGCTGTTTAACATGAAGAAATAAAAGCAATTTATTATCATTACCCATATTAACCACTGCAGGCAAATAACTGTAATAAGAGCAGCGGTTTTGTAGCTGGGTTAAGCTGTTTTTCCACAAGAGTAATGCTAACTTATTAATTCCGTCTGCCATGTACCCACCTCCCTGCTCAATAGAAAACCACAGGGTATTTTCCCCATATTCTCCTAGATTTGTTTAGCTTTGTTAATTCTCACCTGGAAATGTCAGGTTTCTACCTGGGCCCCAAATAAAAAATGTTAGGCTGAACCAGGGGGAAACTGCCAGTGTACTAGACAGGAGACATCCTCAGTGAAGTGAGAGCCAGCCGGAAGCTCCGATAGAATGAGCATGGATGCTCAGACAGCACTCACACGTCCCCCACACATGAAACATAGACAGTCTGTCACTGACAATCTGCCTTAGTGTTCAGCCATTTGCAGTCCTCTACCAGAATGCATAGAATCTCTTGCCATCTAAGGACACGAGCAGACTCCCCTTGTGATTGGCTCATTTGTTTTAATAATGAATTAATAATAGACTAAAGAAAAATATACAAGTAATTGTTTATACTTTAAAAGTAAATATTTTGTGCAGCTTAAGTATATACAATTTTTAAAATATATTTATTCTTTAAAATTTTGTGCATACATTCATAATGTACTTAGATCAGAGTAGAAAGGATTTTCTAAGTCCCCTCCTACTCGGATGACCTCTCTTGTGAGACTTGCTCCATTGAATCAGGGTTGCTTGTGAAAAGATATTCAGAACAAGTGGAAAATATGACAACTTGAGAAACATTTTGAAGTATCATTTCATCTTATGATCTGGACCCAATTATGATTTTGCTAATCATGCTATATGAACTTGGTCATAAGCCATGCCTATATTAGACATACTGCAGATATGCTTATATATTACTATACATTAGTTTGATAAGTAGTTCTTAGCCTAGTTGAAGGAAATATTTTTTCTTAGAAATGTTTATTGAATTACTAAATGTTAATTCTTCACATCTTTAAAGCAACTAGAACAGCTGAGAACCTTCTTGAAATGAATATAACTTCTTTTTTTAATGACTTTTTTTATTGATTTTTATTGAGCTCTACATTTTTCTCTGCTCCCCTCCCTGCCTCTCCCTTTTCCCCTTTAACCCTCCCCCAAGTTCTGCATGCTCCCAATTTACTCAGGAGATCCTGTCTTTTTCAACTTCCCATGTAGATTAGAACTATGTATGTCTCTCTCAGGGTCTTCATTGTTGTCTAGGTTCTCTGGGATTGTGATTTGTGGGCTGGTTTTCTTTGTTTTGCCTCTTAATTCTGGCCAGGAGCTACAGATACATAAAATGCAGGACACAATGCCTGGCACCGTGTCTGAACAAAACCTATAGGTTATGACTTGTAGGTGGAGGCCATAGAGATACTAGTCTCACTGCACCAGTGTTCACCCCTGTCAGTTTAAGATGGGAACTGGGAACAAGGGCACCAGCTTCAAAGAGATTCTCTAATTTATTGGATTAGAGGATTAGAGTAAGAAATAAGCATGCAGGGTTTACTGACTGACCGACGTGTGTGTGTGTGTGTGTGTTCACGTACAGATGCAGTGCAGATGTGTGTTCACATACCGGTACATACATGTGGAAGCCAGGTGACAACTTTGTTTTTTTACGGGGGGATGAGAAGGTGTTCATCAATCCTGTTTACCTTTTACATTATATTTTTCGAGACAGAGTCTCCCATTCATTTAGAGTTCTCTGGATAAGATAGCTAGGAATCTACCTGTCTCCAAAGTGCTTGCTTCATCCAGCTTTTCGCTGCATGGGTTACAGGGTTGACTGACACTCAGGTCCTCAAGCTTGCACAGGGAAGTCCTTTACCAGCCCAGATTATTAAATTAGTAGAATAATCATAATCTCAATCAACCTTTAAAGCATATCCATGGCTATATAGGAAAATCTAGGTGTGGGGATATTAAACACTATAAGCTACCCAAAGCCACATGATTACCACAATGCTGAGCTGAGAACTTCATGCCAGGCTTGCCGAACACTTACAAAGGTGAATACTCCTCTTGAGATACAGTAAGCACAGCTGGTCACCGTGCTGCAAACTAAAAACTCAGATTCTAAGTCAACTCTCAAAACCTGCTGTCAGCCGGACACTCTGCACTAACAGTCCTACTGTGAGCCTATTCCTTGTTTGAGTGGGGGTTAGATAATTGTCCCGTTCTTCCCATCATCAAGTCATAGAAGTTACTTGCAATGCTTAAATTATAATAATTTACATTTCCTCCTGGTAAGTTTGTTATTTTTAGCACGTCCCCACTGTTCAAATCAGCCTACATTTAGAATTAGATTGTTATCATTAAATTATGTATTGAGGGCCGGTGAGATGGCTCAGCAGGTAAAGTCACTTGTTATGAAGCCTGACGACGTGAGTTTGATCCGCAGGACCTCATGGAGTAGAAACAGACAACCAAGTCTTCCAGGTTGTCTTCTGACCTCCATATGTGCTCCATTACACACTTGACAGACAGGCTCTCTAATTAAATAAATAAATGTAATTTAAAAATTATCTAGACTTCTAACTTTTTTGACCACCAGAAATTTGGCAATTATCTCTGTAATGTTTATGTGCAAGTTCCTAAGAGACTGCTCCAGGAGACGCAGTCAAGGGCAGGGCCCTGGCTTTGCAGAAGCCAGCTATAAACTCCCCTGTGCCCTTCCCACGCCTGCCAGCCAGAGCCAACATCATCAGCGTCAGCGACAGGACTACACGCCAGCCCCTAAGATAAAGACAGCAATATGACTGCTTTATCAAGCCAGGAAAATGTTAATGGCCCCAGAGCCTCAGTGCCTTCAGGAAGGTGACTACAGAGGGAAACCAACTCACGGAGATAAACAAGTGAAAGGGGAACCCGCAACATAGGGACACTGCTCTCACGGGAATTTGTTTGCCACATTCAAACTTGGAAACTAAGAGAAGGTTTTTTTTTTAGCTGTTGCAGAGTGAGGATATAGAAGTTGTTGTGCTTTGAACATGCAAGCTCATGGCTCTCCGAGAGATAGCTCAGCAGTTAGAAGCATGAACTGCTGTTGCAAACAGCCTGAATTTGGTTCTCAGCACCTCTGTCAGAGGGCTCACATCCACCTATAACTGCAGCTCCGGGGAATCCAATGATCTTTCTGGACTCTGATGGCACCTGAACTCACACATGTGCTGACTGCACACATAGACACATGTGCACAATTTTAAAAATAAAGAAAGGATCCATTTTGTCTCTTTTATCTATCCCACTGAAAATGACTTGTTACTTTGGCATGCTTTTAAAGTCAATATCTTTACCTTGGAGGTTATGTCTCAATAAACCCTTCCAGTTGGTAATAATTTTTGCTAGGTAATTACCTAAACACACACACACACACACACACACACACACACACGCACCACCCTTAAATATTACATCTCTGGCCTGCAGGCATACATGCAGGCAGAACACTGTACACATAATAAATAAATCTTTTTTTAAAAACTGCATCCCTCAATTGAACTAAATCCTATAATTTGTTCAAGAAATTCACCTCTAATATCTTTGCCATCTCGCTCCCTAGATAACTTGGCAACTGCGGTGCAAATAACCTAAAATCACATTCTAATCATGACTGTGGCTACTCTTGCTGAACAGGCATTATCTCCCCAGTTACAAATACAGTTGTATGTAATGGAAAAGTCTGCCCCACAGAACTAGTATCCACATTATAAATGAACAAATTCTGTCTAACTACAGGAGGTTATGGAGGCACAAGGTGGTGGAATGAAGATCTGCCCGAGTCTGATCACAACACTGCTTCTTGACTACTGCATTGTACAGATTCCCCTATTGGGCTGTCGCTCCCACAGAATGAGAACCTCAGTCACCATTTAGTCCATCCTCCTGTGCACACGGAGTACTAACACAGATACATGAACAAAACAGTAAGCTTTTTCTCGACGTCGGTACCGATCATGCTGTGCATCAGTCAATTCTTTTTTTTTTTCTTTTTTAAATTGATTTTATTGAGCTATGCGTTTTTCCCTGATCCCCTCCCTTTTTCTTTCTTCCGCTGCAACCCTCTCCCATGATCCCCATGCTCCCAATTTACTCAGGAGATACTGTCTTATTCTACTTCCTGTGTAGATTATATCCATGTATGTCTTTCTTAGGGTCCTCAGTGTTGTCTAGGTTCTCTAAGATTGTAATTTGTTGGCTGTTTTTATTTTTTTGCTTTATGTTTAAAAATCACTTAGAAGTGAGTACATATGATAATTGTCTTTCTGAGTCTGGGTTACCTCACTCAGTATGATGTTTTCTAGCTCCATCCATTTGCTTTCAAATTTCAAGATGTCAGTCAGTTCTTGGTTGCTGAAAACTACCTTGAATGTTTCAGATGATGTTTTAAATCTGTTGTTTGTGTGTATGTGTGTGTGCCTATGTGTAGATATGTGTATATGAGCACAGTACACACAAAGGCCAGAAGAGGGAGCAGATTCCTTTGCATCTGGAGTTGCATGTGCTTGTGAGCTGTCTAATGTGGGTTCCAGCCCCACCCTGAGCATTTTAGCATATTAAACCTACTCCTTGTCTATTACACAAATCAGTACCATATTCCTGATTCATAACAATCTTTTTTAAAAAAAAATCACACGTTGTCCAATATCCCATGTAAGAAAGTGATCCTCAGTTGATAATGAATGCAATACTTAAACACAGAGTAGGCACAATAGCAGACTCAAGCTCTTGACTTGCATTTTAAGCTATTTTCTTCTGCACAGATTATAATTATAGTGTTTGGTACTTTGAAATCAAGAGGATGACAATGCTTTTCTGACATGCTTATATTGTGCCAACCAGTGCAAAATTGGACCCAAATACTTCAGATGCAAGCTTTCAAGTCAATTTCATTGCACTGTAAAATACCTCCAGTGCTTGAAATGGTAACAGTGTTTCTTATTTATCTCAGCTCATGAAAAATAAATACCTTCCAACTTTGATGCAGAAATATCCTCGTAGAATATCCTGTATTATAGTTACTCTCTTAAAAAAAAAAAAGGTTTATCTCTATGTTTTAAGTGTGTACCTATAAACTACAAAAAAACTAACTTTATGAGGGAAATTATGAAATAGTCTGCCATTCAACACTAAGAAACCAATAACTCAAGTCAAACTAAAACCCAAATGGCTGGTGAAAACGCTGTGGGAGACGCTGCTCCTGGCACGATTTCCCTGTTGAAGCGTCAGAGAAAGCCTTTCCCCTGAGCTGTATTTACTTAAATCTCTTCCCACAGGACCTTTGAACAGGACAGGAAAGGCAAGTTCCTGCCCTACTCAGAACAATTTTATAGAGCTGTGAAGTACAAACTTTTCTCATATCAACATGCCGGATGGGCATGCCACACCCATAACTGAGATTCCCTACAGCATTGATTTAAGAGGCTCTGAGGTCTCTCAGGGAGAATATACTGGAATTGGGGGCAGCTCCGTGCTTGAATGAGGCCTAGCAGGACCCTTCCTGTGGTAGCCAGTTCTGTGACCATCAGGAAAAGCTGGCCTTGGATGAAAAGTTAACTTCACCACTGAGAACACCAGTGAGCCTCGACAGCAGTTCTAAGAGCGATGTCATTTAGTGCATTTAGACATTGCATTTAATTTATAAACTTGTCAGATTGGTACAGGAGAGACGGCTCAGCAGCTAGAGACACTTGTGGCCAAGCCTAAGTGAGGATCTGAGTTCTGTGCCCAAGAGTCATGTGATAGAGGGAAAGAATGGATCCCTATAAGCTGTTCTCTGGTGAGCTCTACACGCCAAGTGTGGCATGTGTACATACATGCATGCACACACACACTTGCACAGAGAGAGAGGGAGAGGGAAGGAGAGAGACAGAGACAGAGACAGAGACAAGGAGAATAAACTATAGTAAAACTTTAAATGTATTTTTCGATTTGTTTCTGATGTGTATGGATTACATGCAAAATGATGACATACACTAAGGAAAAGTCAGATCTTCATAATGTGCTATAGACTCCATGTCCTCACTGTGGGAGGAGAAAGTGGGAAAATGGAATTATACTGTAATTCCTAAGGTCCAAACAAACCTATGCAGAGATGCTTCTGCCTCCCAGTTTTCATTATTCTAGACATACATAAATCACCTGAAGCTAATGCAGGAAACCTGAGCTATCCTCCTATTTTTATCTAAACCAAACAAGAACAGAATG
Organism: Microtus ochrogaster; assembly: GCF_000317375.1. Lineage (NCBI taxonomy): Eukaryota > Metazoa > Chordata > Mammalia > Rodentia > Cricetidae > Microtus > Microtus ochrogaster. The sequence goes on along the minus strand of NW_004949097.1, from coordinate 7,759,236 downwards.
TCCAAAGTACTGGAGCACAATACAGACAGATACAGTGTTAACACATGTGAAGATCTTCAGAGCTCTAGTTGATAAAGACTCTAAATCTACAAATTATTTTACTGCCAAGAAGAGAAAAGGAGGAAGAAGCCAAAGATAGCCTGCACATGCCTCCAGGTCTCTCTGCTCATGGTTTGTCAGCAGGTGTGTGATGAATCATTCACCCCCACTCTGGCCTGCTCACCACAGTCTGACATTAAGTGGGCCTAGAATCAACGTTAGACAAAGAGATCCTGGGGAAAGCTGATACATTGTTTTAGTGTAAAAAAGATGATAATCAAATGCTACTTTGCTTCAGTCAAACCATGTCAAAACTCCTGTACCGTTCTGCCTACCACAACCTCAGAATTCCTTGCTATGTGAGAAGAGGAAATGAGAGACTGTGAAAATGCAAGAGATGGAAATTAGTTTCTCTCATAGCAAGATGTGGGTGAATCAAACAAGAGTACTCATGAGAGATCACATACATTTGACTACCTTTAGTTTCCATGCAAGGCTAAGATAGATCATCAATGATACTACTTAAGAAACAAAACAACGCATACCATAAGCAAAATTCTACTGTGATATGTAAGGTCAGGTAAAGCGAAATACTGAGAGCAATGGAGTTTTGCCACATAGGAAATGTCATTGGGCAAAGAACAAATATACCATTGTGCTTAGTAACTTGGCCCAGAGAGCTGGCTAGTATTGTTACGGATACAATGCTCACAGGCATGTGCAGACACACACACACACACACACACACACACACACACACACAAACAGTCGCTCAGATTCACACACATATTAAAAAGACAAACCAGAAATGCTTCAAGAAAAAAAAATAATCCAAATAGAATTTACTTGATTATTGTCCAAGGTTAATATTTGGGAGCTGCATAGATTGTCTCAATTAACAATTAATTTATTCAATATTCATATAACCCAGAATTCATCTGTGCCATGAATTTTTCAAATAGGATGAGGTTTACAGTGCTTACCCACAGTTCCATGGCATAGCTGAAGTCTATAATGTCCCATTGTCTCTTTCCTTGGGAAGACTCAATACCCAGAATATACTCACCAAGATTCTGGACCCTCTAGCATCTCATCTTAAACAGGGGATGGCTTTTCATGGTTTGTTGCTGTTGTTTTACTTTTGAGACAGAGTCCTATGTAGGCCAGGCTGGCCTCAAACTCCCTATGTAGCTCAAGATGACTTTGAACTACCGGTCCTCCCAGCTCTACCATCTAGTGCTGGAACTGACAGGCACATAACACACGTTATGGGCTTTTAGGGAGAAGTCTGTACCTACTGAAATGACTTTTCTGTATTTGAAGTTATAGGTGGAGTGGCTTTCGGTTCTAAAGGGCCAGGTATATCCCTCAGGGGAAGGTTTTGAGTACATACAGCTCTTTTATTAAAATGCATTGCAAATAAACGACATTGGTGACCTCCGAGAGAACAAGATTGCATGAGGTTGCTAGAGTATCATGTGCAGAAGTGTCCAAACCAAACAGACACCATCTCCCTCTCGCACCCCAGAACTAAAACAAAAGCTGAGATGGTGTCATTTCTCAGCGAGACTTTACTATTTAGTTTCCCATGGTCTCGGTTTTTAAAATGTCAGTGTCGTTTATGCCCCCTTCACCAATTTCTGACTAACTCTGCCAGTTCAAATGCTTACTTTGTCTTATCATTTTTGTCACCCCCACTGTCTTCAGAAATATTACCATGTCTAGCAGGAGCTCGCCCTCCAACCCCCATGTCCACTTGGCTGCTCTGATTTCCTGCTACCAAAATTATACTCCAGCTATTCCCATCACACTTCTTTAAGGAAAAAAAAAAGCTTAACTTTCTGACATTCTATATATACAAAATCATACTCGGATCCCTCAGCCCAGTCAGGAAGACACCCCATTTCTCAGCTATCACCCCCATCCTCTGTCTCATCTTTTCAAATTTCCCATCGCCTGCCCCTCTCATCTCAGCAGCAAAGAGGCTATGTGTTCCACATGTCTTTCATGGAACATAAAATGCAATTCACACCTGGCATCCAGCTCACTCACCCTCTAAGCCTTCTGCTCCTTCCCTCCCTCACATCCTCTGGGCTTTATGCCCAGAGGAGAAATATAAAGAAGCATTCCTTTACACGCACATTCTTTATATTGCACAAAGCTGCTGAGAGCCCGTGTACCAGTCACATAAACACATGAAAAAGTTAAGCATAAATTTCAAAAGGAAAAAAGGGCAGAATTTTACCAGAAATCTATGTTAAGAGTGTGATGGTGTTCCAGCATTAAATTTAGCTGTGACCTTTCTAGAAGGCAAAGTTCTCATGACTGTCTCTGTGTCAGAGCTCTTATCGTTGGCCATTTGCTAATGCTGGTAGTGTCTTGACCATAAACTTGGGGAGGGATGGATGCAGGAGCCAACCATTTCTGAACAACCCTGCCACTCTCAAGGTCCCCCACTTTCTGGCATGTCGTGAGCCCTTTTCGGGTGTTCTGGAATAAAAACGCAAATAGCAAAGTTTTCTAAGAAATATTCCCACAAGGCAGAGATTCCCAGTTGCCACATCAGAGCCAACCATGCTAAAGATGACTTTCCCACTAGAAACAAGAAGAATTTATTAGTGAGCCCTGCCGCTCTGGTCTTCCTCACAGTTAAATTCCCCGGTGTAAATTAATAACTTGACATTCAGATTGATGAGTTACAGTTTTATGATTAGTGTGCCTTGGCAAGGGATAAGCTCTGTTTTATGGAAAAATTGCTTCTCTGACCTGCGAGACTGAGATCTGAATTGCAGCCAATGATAGCACCATGCCAGCCCCTCACCCCACAGTGTTCACTCAGAGAGGAAATGACTGCAAGTCCCTGCTACCTTCATAATCAGCTCCCACTAACTGTCCTCAAATAGAGTAAGCTGAGAGACTGCTCAGTGGTTAAGAGCGCTTACTCTGAGGAACCCAGTTCAGCTCCCGGCAACAAAGCTACATGTGTCGCAAATGCCTTCGAATCTAGCATCCAGGGGAGATATGCATCCCTGTGCACATACCACACCCACGCACATATGAAGAACACAACAACTGGATATCCAGTACCAAATCAACCCAGAAAACATCTAAAAGCAGTGCTCAGACTGAGAAGGTTGCATTAGCCATATATGTGCATATACATAAACACATAAAACCACCATAAATGTGGAAGGAGGCCATGACTTTAGGAGTGTGAAGGGGAGTCTACAGGGCGGTTTGGTGGATGAAAGGGAAGCAAGAAAGAGTGTTATTATAATTTAATACCAAAAAGGATTAGTGTAAATACAAATAAAAATACACCCTTAAAATACAATAAATTCAAAAAGCCAACAAACAAAAATAAAAAACAAAAAATGGAAAATGTATATAAAATACTTGAATGAGTCTGAAAATTTTAGGTTTGACTTTGGGGTGATTTTGTTTCTTTGGTTTCCGTTTCCCACCTCTTGTTCTACTGCATATACTTCTGATAGCATTTTAAGGACTATTGCTGAGGTTCTGTCTGTCTGAGGAGGTTTAATGCACTCCAATGTGTTGATGGAGAAATGAATGACTCTCCAAGTAAAAGGGCATGTGGGATAATTGTGGCTATGGAGAGCATCATTAAAATATCATATATGTGCATGGTTTTACGTCCCTACTCACTTTTTAAAAACAGAAATAGAGAATGGAAACAGAGAAAGTCCCTTGGTCTTCGTGCAGAAATGCAGGGAACTGGCAACAGAATTCTCACCAGCAAAACTGAAACCCATCCATGTGCATTCAGTTTGGTTATAACAGGAAGAAAGCAAAATATAGGAACGCCTAATGCCTGAATATGACTTATAGATGAAAACCAAAAAGGTAAAAATGCGTATTTATAGATTCTATTAAAAGTATTAGAAGAAACATACTATGAATGAAATAAGGGCTCGGATACAGACTTCCTTTGATGAAAGACAGCTCTGGAAGCTCGTGTTCATTCATTCCTCCGAACACTTATCATGAAGCTGGCTTGTGTTTCCACAGGCCCAGTAACTAGGTTAGCAGACCCCATGCTCTCCTCACAGAGATCATGAAGAATATGCTCTACTTAGAACAGTCTCTCTTTTCATACACTCGGTAAACCACGGTTGTGACAGCAACAAAAATAGCCCAAAATATTTTTATAAGCCCTGAGACACATCGCAGCATGTGTGTGTGTGTTTCAACACATATCTGTCTATCTTATTTCATAACGCCACACCTCAAATACAGACACAAAGATTCACTCCACTGCTTCAGGAGCCTCTTTCTGGAGGTTCATGCTGGGGTGTCCAATTTTATAAGAAGCATTTGTTCTCTCCTACCTTCTGGGCCAAGAGGCAGAATTTTTTTTTTTCAAACGCTTTTTGTTCCTTATTGAATGCCATATGGCCACTCAGAAGCACATCCACAGGGGCTGTTTCCACATCTCCAGTAGACACTCTTAATAGAGATCCCTAAACAAAAGAAAGCATAAAAGTAGCCCTCTCTAAACTCAAAGACTGGCCAGCCATCACCAGCCTCAGCTGGAAACCTTTAGTTGGGGCTCAGTGGAAGGAACAGTTGGAGATAAGATGCTGGACCACAAGGAGCCAGGGAAATGCTTTCAGAATCAAGGTGGCTCTGACCTTTTTCCTACTCTCCTAACGTCGTTCCCAGCTTCTTCCTGCACACATCTGTCCCCTGGTGCTCACAGCCTCATGCAGGTGCAAGGAAGAACTCTGATGTTGCCTTATTTTCCCTGAGGTTTTAACCCACGAATTAGCTTTCTCTTTCTCTCTGAAACCTCCCTATCGGTCATAGTACAAAAAAGCCTAGCTAGTGTGACCACATACTTGGATAGACTCTTGTGACGGAAGATAATGCCTCTCTATTGGACTCACACCCAAAGAAAACTATCAGTGAAGTTTTACTCCCTGAGCCCATCCATTTCCCCTAACACTCATTTTCTATGGCTGGAAATTATGCACATTTCCTCCTTGAAGGGTGTGGGTTTCTCAACATCAGGAAGCTAGAAGGTGAATGCACTCTGTGACTTCCCCATGAGCACACAGTGATTCCTTATGTCCTGTAGCCGTCAATCTATCTACTGCAGGTTCACACTAGCAGGACCTTCTCCATGATGGGAAATGTCCCTTCGTCCCTACAACTTCTGTGCTGTCAGACCCCTTTGGAGAAAGTGTTCCGGTGACAACTCCACTCTCTTGTAATCTGCATGATGCATGGAAGGCTTCCTCCCTCACTTCACCTTCTGCTATCTCCTCCACCAGGGAAGTAATGGGAACCAGAGGATTTCCAACAAGCGGGAAAAGGGATGCAGACCATAACAGACACTAACCACTGCCAAGGCCAACTGAAAAGAATGACCAGTCACTCAATAAGTGGGAAAGTCTGGAAGAAACGTAGCCTGGGGTGACAATCTTGCAAAGATTAATTTACAAAGACTGCTCACATGCACAGTGTATGGATAAATGATTACTGTCTTGCCCTGACGGCTCTAAGCAAATCAAAAGTACAATGATTAGGCTTAACAGATGCTATGTGTTAGGAAACAATGGTACTTAGGGTAAATAATGAAAAAAGAAAGGTTCCTAGATGTTTTTTCCTATGAAGTTGTATGATTTAGTTCATATTATACTCATAGTATATTTGGCTATTACAAACTAAGATAATACTATGTTATTTAGGGCTATATTAATAACAATACAAATGCAATATAGTTAATGATAAGACACAAGCAATTTAGTACCTGTTGGTTTCAATATGTGTAAAAACCATTTTTGAAATGTTACTTCTATATTGAGCCTTTGGTGTTAGAACTGAATTAACTTTTAATTTGAGGATTATATTACTGGCTATTACCATTGTTTTTAGTTGACCTATAAAACTTGATGGTAAGACCCTAGTGCTGAAGACACGACATACTTGAGTCATAGGACATGAAGAAAGAAAGTTGGTACTGACCTAGAAGGTTCTATACACAACACTAGGGGAGGAAAGTAATCAGCAGGCCTTCCCATCTGTGAACTACAGTAACAACTGACCTCATGAGATTTGTCTGCCCATGCAACAATGCCTCAAATACGGGAGTAACCAACCACTTTCAGACTGGACTTAAAGTAGGCTCCACAAGAACCTAGAACACATGCTTGATAGTGTTATCCAGACCAAAAACTTTTGACTGTCTTTGTCATAGAGCCCTGGGAAGAAGCTCACACTATTATTCTCCTAAATGGACATGGTAATAAATACCCCCATAGGTTCCTATCTTTTTTCCCCATAGATAAGCACATCTCTCAACCCTCATCATAAAGATTCTTTTTGAAGTAGATTGTGATTAACAAACACAAAGACCGACAACTGGTCAACAGGCAGAAAATAAGAGACTGTAGAGTACCCAGGCCTGAATGAGACATCTATATCCCATACATACTTACAACATGAAAGGAGGCAGAAGGTTTTAAGGGCCCGAGGTAGTGGATACCTGTGCAAAACAGTGTGCGCCAGACATGACAACACCATATGATCTCACAGCAGCTACAACTGCATGCTCAAGAACTACACACAATCAAACCAGCCAAAATCCCAGTTTGGATTGGAAAGGAACTCATGAAGTCTCGCTTCTATCTGATTACCCATTGAAAACTGACGGCTAGTTGGGGATACTATGTTCTTTTCTGCAATGCATCCCCTACGAGGGGCCATGTTCCAGGAGATGGGGACACAATCATTCACAAACAGACACGGCACCAACTAGAGTCAGGGGAATTTTTAAAGGAGCCCATGAAGCTAACAACTGTGAAAATAAATTTATCTTTCAAAATAAAATATGGCTTGTAATATCAGCTAGCTTGAAATCAATCAGAAGCAAAACTCAGGTGGGGATTACACGACACAATTGGCTCACAGTGGCATCATCATCCATTTGGTAAATAAGCTCAAGAGCTCAATAAATTTTGTCTCTTTTCAAATGTCATCTGTCTCCTCTGAAGCACCTGGGCCAGCTCTAGCACGTCCCTCTCTTTCCACTCTTATCTGACTGCCCGTTAGTGACTTCAACTACATCTTATCCATACTGCAACAGCAGTGCAATCAACCTATATGGAACCGTGTGTTTTCTAAGATCTGAGAAAAGGTTTATGTAACTACATGAAAAACCACCATCCTTGTTTAACTTAGCTCTTCTCGTATTTAGCTTACAGCCTTCCATGTCTTAGCTAAAAGCTATAGAGGCTGTTCTCATCCCCCCAGGACATCTGATGGAAGCTCCTTCCTTTTCTTCCCACTCACACAACCTTCAAATCCTACACTAGGCTCTATGATTCTTATGAAACAGACAGAATCAGTTACTTTCAATAAGTGTGCAAGCACACACATTTTAAGGCTTTCATCTATCACAGTCTAGCATTTCTATCCAATATTAGTATAATAACTTGTCAGTTAGCCTCTGTAACAGCTTTATGAACTCGGTTTACAGTTGAGAAAAAAATAATAGACAAGGTAGTCAAGAAATAACTTATGAGCTAATCCCAAAAGGGAAATAATGCAAAAATTTGTTAGTGTTTGGATTCACAAACTGCTTTTCATTTTGTTTTGTGGGTTTTGTTTTTAAAGATCAGGTCTCCTGTATCCAAGGCTAGTCCAAAATGCATTGTGTTTCTTAGGCTGGCACTGAACTCCTGATACTTCTTCTTGGGCCTCCCAAGTACTGGAACTACAGGAGTTTGGCACCATATCTAGTTGTCACAAAGTACCCTATGTGCCCACACATATGCACACATTTGTTTGCACAAGGATATGTAAATGTGTTTTTCCATAATAAAAACCTTCTACCAAAGTCCAGATCTACTCAAGTCAGACTTGCCATATAGTGCAAGTCGACGTAAGTTCGCATCTTTATATCCCTCATCCAAGGCATCTGGATTGCTCCTTAAAACTCTTCAGTGCTCCAGAACCCACCAGAAGACCCAGACTACTTGATGGGAAGATCCAGATATATGCACTTTAATGGATTTTTCCAGTGATTATTCATTCACACTAGATTCTGTGAATCATGGCAAATACATCAACTTAAAAAGCACAACATGGTGAGGAACTGCGTAAAGGAAGCCAGACGATCTTCCCACGGATTTTGACATCACCTATACACATCTGTGAATCCTAAGTGTTCACTATTATAAATCATAAACCACCCTTTGCTTCCCTTGGCATGATAGTTCTGTGAGAATAAGCCACAGCAGGAGAAGCATCAAGGAGGAAAAAAGAATGCCAGCATACTGATGCACTCAGAAGACAGCAAACACTGTCAAGCAGAGTCAGAGGTAGAATAACTTACAGATAATTGTTGACATTTTTTACTCAGAGACAATGGCCAAACATTGAAGAGCTCTGGGAGTCCTGCTGAGGAGGAGGATTGTAGGAACGGGGGGGGGGGGGCGTGGAGAGGGTGTCAGGGACATTGAAGGAAAACCCACAGAAACAGCTAAGCTGGCTCACGTGAACTCGCAGAGTCTGAACCAACAAGAAGTAAGCTGCATGGGACCAACCTAGGCCCTCTGCATTTATGAGACAGTTGTGTAGCTTGGTCTATTTCTGGGACTCCTGGAATGGGAGCATGGGCTGTCCCTGGTGTTTTGGCTGGCTCTTTGGGAACCTAGTCCTTGTGCTGGATTGCCTTGTCCAATTCTGAATACAGGGGGAGGGGCGTGAGCTTGCTGACATTTTTAATCCATCCTAGTCACATGAGAAGTTTAAGTTCATATGAAATTGCCAGCAGGTTCATTTACAAGCCAATGTGCCAAACAAGCTGAAGAACTAAAGAATAAGAATCCTTATCTGGGAAAGTTCACGTCACGAAATCTGACCCACAAGGCAGCACAAGAAGCATGTTTAAAGAGTTAACCACTTAATTTTGATTGTTTTCTTTCTGCCCAAGCAAACTTTAGCATGAGTTGTGTGCGCTCATTTTTATGGGCTTGCATTTCTGACTGACACTTTATGTTTGCGATAACTCACTTATCAGTGTTCACTCATATCTTGCTCCAACATTCCCAACCTAATTCTCACGCTTCAAACTCGGCCCAGCTAATAGCTGGAAGAAGTTTCACTGCTCACACTTAGAAAATCTAACAATAGCCCTCCGGAGGGGTTTAGAAGATGCAACCCAACTATGATTCAAATAAAAAGGAATGAGGAGACTTGTCACAATGAGCTGCCACTGAATAAATTTATTGGGAGGTGTGTCCTGGCTGCCTAGAAAAATAATTCCAGTTACAGGAAATAACAAAACTCTAAGAGTAAGACAGTCACTATTTGAGATAAGACACACACAGCTCATTTACTGTAAGAAGCTTTGCTTCTAAATATTTCACTAAAATATTTAACAAATTCACAGTTGACTTGATTATAATTTGAGGTTGTAAAAAATTTCAGTGTGGAACTAACTTCTAATTTTCCAATGGAAGTCATATTTAGATTGTGTAAAATGTATTCAAAGGACCCCAATATTAAAAGTTGTCCTGAAGAGAAATCAAATCTACTGAGAGAACCGACAGCTACAGAAAGAGAAATCAGTCTATTAAGTTTCTCTGAGGGTCATGACAGTCTACATGACATACTTGAAACAAACGTCCTATTCAATGAAAAGACATGATTTCTACTGAGTATTAAAACTGAACCAGGAAGATGATCTTTATTTACTGAAATTTTTCTAATTTAGCAAGTCATACTCTACTAAACACCAGGGTGGCAAAGGTATGATTCCTGGGTAAACTTTATGTTTCTTTGTTTCTTCCTTCCTTCCTTCCTTCCTTCCTTCCTTCCTTCCTTCCTTCCTTCCTTCCTTCCTTCCTTCCTTCCTATAGTTCAGGCTGGTTCCGATCTCATGATTCTCCTACTCCAGCCCCACAACGGCTAGTTTCGCAGGTCTGCACCTCTATGCCTGGCTATAAATGTTTCCCTTCCTTTCCATAAAATGATGTCAGCTGTTGGAGCTCGAGTGACAGATCAGTAGTTAAGAATTCACACTGCTCTAGCTGAGCACTGAGTTCGGTTCCCAGCACTCACATAAGGAGGCTGGTCACTGCTTGTAACTGCAGCTCCAGGGTATTCAGTGCAGTCTTCTGGCTTCCCAGGGCACCGATACTCATCTGCACACATATACACATACTACTCAAAAAAACAAACATTTATACAACAGTGATCTTGAATGTAGATTTGGTGATTTTTCAGTTGTCAATGATCTAGAAATAAAGAAACAAGACACATGTTGAACATGGGATTTCCCACGAGTAAGGGTGCAGTAGAATTCAGCCCTACATGTGACACATCATAGAAGACTTTTTAAAACCGTTTTATTTTTACTTTATGTGTGTGAATATTAGCATGAATGTATGAAAGTGTAGCATGTTCGTGCAGTGCCCGTGAAGGCCAGAAGGGGGCGTTGGAACCCCTGAAACTGGAGTTACAGCTGTGTGAGGGCAGCCCGTGCAGTTGGGAACTGAATCCAGGTCCCCAGCAAGGGCAGAGTTCTTAACTACTGAGCCATCTTTCCAGGTCCTCAGAACATTTTAAACAGCAGGAAAAAGAAATGCCAACATCACATCAACTCTGTAAATTCCCAGGCGTGTCCATGGTCGCTTTTCTTTGCTTTAAACATTTTAGTCTCTACCCAAGAGGGGATAAATATTTTATTTAACAGACATTTCTTTTCCATCCACACATCCTGCCAGCTAGCACCTACAAAAAACAAGGCGCTCGGCCAAAATCTTCTAAGAAAAAATGTTTATGGGTAAAATGGGGAGGCTGCAAAATTGATTTCTTTTCTAATGAAAACTGTCATGGTCTGAATGTAACTTCTTTCATTCCACGGCTTACAAAGAAATCCCCTATGAAACATACACCAGTACCTACGCTCTGTCTCCTTCCAAAGCTTAGGGGCACTACTACAGTGACTAGACCCCAAAACACTAACCCCACAATGGAGCTGTGGAAGTGTAGTATTTCTCACATGAACCTGCTATTTTGATCCCATGAAATCCTTTGGATCAAAACAAACAAAAACGCTAGTTTCTCTATCTGTAGTCATACCACCTGCAAAAGTAATAAGGATGCCATTGGCTGCACATAGAAGTACACAAATCTGCCAGCAGGCAAAGTGTCCCCCCACAACCTCTCTGTGAAGCCAGAACTCCCACTGGGTTTATCAACATGAATTGTGTATGCCTGGAGAGTGGAAATGCCTGCCACAGCCTCAGCGTAAGTACGCCGTGCTTCGCAATGACGTCAGAGGAGGGAAAAGTTTGATTAAAACCCTATTAACTCCAAACCACAAGCTTCTTGTCTAAAGTCATTTCCGTGTTCTCGAAGTTACCTGTGGAGGACAGAAAGGCATTCTTTACATTTTTAGATGCCCTTGAGAGGAAAGAATCTATTAAGTAAAAAGAACATGAAATAAAATGGAGAGAGAGGAGCCGGGAGAGGATGAAGGAGAGAGACAGACAGACAGACAGAGAAAATGACTAGGGAAAATTCTAAAACACCAATAAACAGAATTAACTAGGGAAAGTGGAAAAAATAGCCAGCTACCTTTAACAGCAAACTCAAATAGTGAATGTCTATTACAGTGCATATTTTGGGGGCACTTCTGTCAAGCCTAAAGTCAGCGTAACTGAAGTGAACCTCATCCACATTACTCCTTCACATCCAAATTTTCTTATCTGTATGATACGTTTATGTTGCTTTGGGGTTTATTAATTATTTCCTGGGTGTTATGTGAGACATCCAGTATCTATTTTTGTTTATTTATTTACTTATTTTGTGGTTTCTAGAGACAGAGTTTCTCTGTGCAACAGCTCTGGCTGTCCTGGGACTTGCTTGGTAGACCAGAATGGCTTTGGACACACAGAGATCTGCCTTCCTCTGCCTCCCAAGTGGTGGGACTAAAAGCATGTTACCACCACCACCCAGCTTTTAATCTGCATTGTAAAGGTAAAACAATATGCCTTGACTCACATGGCTATCTGTACCATATTCAGATAAAAATCGTCACACACAGAATATGTGCATTACTTTACTTGTATATATCTATATCTGTAGATATAGTTATTAAAAAAAAGCACATCTTGTATAAAAGCATTTTTGTCATTAAGTCTCCATACAGTGTCAGAGCTCCATCTAGAATTCATGACTCCATGGAATTTGATGGGAAACAATTTTAGACATCCTGAGACTTCTTCCCATGAAATCAGTCTGTCATCCCAGCCTCCTTCTTGAATTTAGAAAGGGGCTTCAAGACCGAATCTGCATTTCTAGAGGCCACATTCTGCACCATGCAACTCTCTAGGCTTCCTTATACACATAACGGAGCCCCTGTTCTCCTTCCACGCCCAGGACTAATATCTCCACAAGCAAGGGCATCTTCACAGATACCGCTAAAAGATCTGCCACTTTAGCTGCTTCTATTAGAAAGACAGTGTCCCACTCTGAATATATCAGCACTTCTGTTACCAAAGAGTGCACTCTGATCAACCTAGACATGTGACATGGAGGCAGATGCAACCCCTGGCACACAGAAAATCAGGAAAGACAGGCCCACAGTGAACTGTGACACTGTCCTGAATCAAGTACACAGACTCTTCCCTAAAGACTGCAAAGTCTCCCCCAAAACGCGAATAACTTGCATTTTCAAATACTGACGAAAACATGAAATGGTTGCCAACTGCTAGAATGGGATGAAAGGCGCAATCAGAATTATGCCAGAGTCAGAAGCATGGTTTTTAAATGCTGCCATTGGATCTATGTAAATTTTCATTATTATGTGAAGATACAACATCAAAATGCATACACGTCATCTGGCTGAAAATATATAGCTAACACTGACCAATACGCTGGCCTGAATCACGAGCAGAAAGCTAGGACAAACTGAGAATGCCTTTAGCATAAAACACATGTTGGATATTTGGCTCAGTATACGCAAAATAGAATGTCATGTTTCGCCGTTTTCATCTTGACTACATGCTGGATCAAACGTAGCATTGTTATACATTTTATCTCTCCTTTTAGTCTTTTTTATGTAAATACTAGAAAATGCAAGGCTAAATGGGTGTTGTATTTCTACTAAATATTTAAGGCACTCACCTAGGATACTGGCAGGACTATTTTCATCAAAGCCACTGGGTGACACTGTTCTCCACAAAATTGACACAACCATGGCAATTTCCTGGCAGGGGAAAATGACACACGTACAGGAGGTGTACAGGTCATACATGCACACGCAAGTATGCCCACGCCTACATGTGTAAATACACACAAGCCTGTCACCCAACCAAGTGTATCTCTTTAAAAGCACCCATCATCTCGGGGTGAAAGACTTGGGAGCTTTGGACTTTCACCACTGTTCGGAACTCACAGCCTTGACAATTCGAAGGGTAAAAAGGCAGCTAGGACAAAATCATCCACGCAGCCATGCAGAAGGACTTTAGTTTGCGGCTTTCCCAAAAGGCCTCTGTCCTTTAAATCACAATGTCCCTCACGTGCTCCTCGAGGATCACAAGTACTTTCATTTTTATGACTCTTGGAGGAGACTGGGCAAACTAATTTCGGGGACACACGCAGCTGTTTTCGCTAACGAAGAGGGTTTTACAGCTTCTAAGATCGGTTTTTCTTGGCTTGTGTTTAAAATCCCAAACATCTTTCAATCAATTTAAAAAAAAAAATGGGAAAACAAATAGCTGTAAGCTGCCACTGGAGACTTCGGGCGGGGAGATGAAGATTCCACAGTTAGGCTTTTCAAAGCCATAAACACCTGTGGGTGGGACAAGCTGACAATAGCATACTTACAATCCGGAGCTGCCTGATCTTGTCATTTCACTGCAATAATATAAGAACTTTCATGCTAGTTTTACCTCTGACATACAGTCGCCTAAATTGGATTGGCGATCCAGACTTGGTTCCTTAGATAAGACCACAAATGATGTCTGCGTTTGGCACTGTCCACCACCGTCCCTTCCTGAATGTTTCCCAGGGAGCCATCTACTGTCACAGTACTAAGTCTTTTTCAGTTGGGCTACCAAAATATATTTCCTTGACCCTTCTTCTTTGTCCTTCCCTCTGAAATCGGACTAGCTCGGTCTGGTAACTACAGCCCGGCCTCAGATGGAGCATTATTCTACATCATTGGAAATAATTATGAGCTCCATGAACGATCTAAATAGCACAGCATAGCCGATGTGCTCTCTTGAACACACAGCATGTCCTGTGTCTAAATAGTCACGCATAGCCAGTGTGTTCTCTTGAATACGCTGCATGTCCTGTGTCCCGTAGCATTTTATCTTTATTTCAAACCCTACTGCCAACGCCCACTAGCTTCCATCCCTAAAGATAGGCTCTACACTTTCAAAGGTAAAACTGCTTCAAATTTAAAACATGGATTTTTAACATTTGAGCACTAAAGATTTTCCATTTATCTAACATTATGGGCATTTTTTACCTAAATTTGCATAGAATTTCAGGAAACAGATGAATGGGCCCTACATCCAAGTTTAAAACCTGATACTATCTACATTCCTTAACCCATTTCTTTCCTTTTTTGCTTTTAGAGAGAGGGTCTCACATAACTCAGGCTATCTTTAACCTTGTAGGCAGTGGAAATTCCTGCTGCCACCTCTCAGCGCTGGGATGACAGGTATGTGACTCCAAGTACCCTCTAAATGGCCACTCCACATCCCCTGTGATTTTCTCTTACGCAGGGACCTCATCTCCCCAGTGTTGTCCTAAGCTTCTTCTCAGGATGTGTGCAGTTTGGTCACAAGTGTACAAGGTCCCGTGCACAAATGTGCTAATGTGACATTTGATGGACCTGAGAGAACTATTTCCTTTTAAAATGGTATTATATACAAGACAAATAGTATTGACCAATCCATGTTTTCAACTAGCATCCACCTGTGAATAACCCACATCAACTTATCTTTTAGTCTTTTACCCATGGTGATCAAATCTGTTTTTATGTTGCAAACAGTGCAAACATACATGCTCAGCCCAAAGTTAAAATAATTCTCAATGGTAGATTTACCCCCTTCCCCCCCCCCAAAAAAAAAGACAAAAAAAATCTTTTCTATCAAAAAAAAAATACTGCCAGTAAAAATATTTTCAACAATTAAAGTCCATAAAGGCAATTGTTTCTTACCTATAGAAAGGAATACAGAGGTATTGGACCATTAATAATCAACAACCTTAACATGCAAATGCAAGAATGCAAAATCTAAAATGTAAGAACACAGAGTTTTGGTGACTCTGGGGTTCTTTAGAATTATGTACGAGGACGTCGTCAGACAGAAGTGTGAGGATGTGGAGTGCAGGCACAAGTTGTGGATTCAATCTGCAGGCAGAGCTTTTAGAAAATATGATTATTAAATATCACACAGAAAAGAGAAAAGAGGAAGACTCCATGGCTGAAGAGATCCATAGGAAATAAGAAGCAATGTATCCCGTGGAGTATGGGTAGCCATCTGCCCACGACGCTAAAGAAACATTGAAATGTTTCAGCTTGTCAATGTCTCTCCAGACATTATACGATACAATAGTAGCATTGATCCCATATGCTCACAACCAGGCTCTCTGAAAAAAAGCAACTTCCACCCTAATCCCCAACAAACTCACTCCCTTAAAGCAATCAAATAAGAGTTTTCAATGAAGTGAACATAAACTCTAGCAAGCTGTGGCCAGCACGAACCATATTAATTGAAGGAATTTTAAAATAGGAAGCTTATTGGCTTGATAAACTCCCCACCTCAATAGAACCTATAAGAAGGATTTCAACATAGAAAGGTCAGTGTGGCCAGAGCTTCGGGGATCCGGGCGCCTGCAGACATAAGTCCCAGAGCTAACTCTCCACAGAGTTACAACAGATCCACACACGCGTCACAACAGATAAAATGCATGTTTCTCATGCCGTGTAGCTCATCCAGCCCGCCTGTACCCCCTCCCCCTCCCCAGACTTTTCCAGATGTATTTCATACACAGAGTCACTGTTCTGGCTGTTTATTTAATTAACATGACAGCCCGGCACACACTGTTTCTTTCAGCTCTACAGTTAAACTTTTTACACTTTAGACTCAAGACAGAAAGAGTAAAGTGACTGTTTTCACTCCTCCCAACCTCTGGAAATTTATATAGATTTTCTGACTCTTTCTGTTAGTTAAAATGGTCCTTTGGTATGTTTTAAATATCTGTATTCACAAAGTAAAAAAAAAATCACAGGAAAACAAAACATTATTTTCCCACCTTTCCCAGGAGGATCAGAAACCCTTGTTTGCCTTTTCAGAGGTTGATATTAAATTTAATTCTGTCACCAAGACATAATCAATATTTCCGTTTATATCATTATGAACTGAGGAATAATACTGAAATATGATAGAAGCCTCAATTTAAAATCCCATGTTTCTTAAACGTATCCAATACAAGAAACATAGCAAAATACATTTAGAAATGTACACAGCATTCTATATGTTCAGAAAAATAGAGAATGGCTCTGTGATAGAACACTTGCCTGGCACACATGAGGTCCTGGCTATTTTAAATGCTCAAGTTCTACAAGAGGACCAGCATTATGGCTCAGTGGGAAAAGGCACTTGCCACCAAGCGTAAGGACCAGAGAAAGATTTCAAGAACCCACATGGTGGAAAGGAGGGCCAAGTTCTGCAATTTATCCTCTGACCCTGTAAACAAGTTATAGTATGTGAATGTGCTCTCTCTCTCTCTCTCTCTCTCTCTCTCTCTCTCTCTCTCTCTCTCTCTCAAATACACACATATAATTTAAAAAAAACTGTCTCCAAAATTATTTGAGAAGAAATAATTCTATGCATTTTCATCTGTACTGATAAGACTATCAAGTTTTATTTGATTTTAAGCAATGGCATAAGAAAGCCCACCACATGCCCACCATCCAGTGACCACAAACCATTATCTTATCTTCCTTTTTTTATTGTTTGCTTTGGGGGGGGGGGGCTTTAAAATGTCTTTCTCATCTTAGTGATTAACAACTTGGCCCTTGTCTGCTACCAAACTTAAATTCCACTGCAAAGACACTCACATAGGCTAACAATTCTCAACTGAGTGCTTAGAGAAACAGCCACAGGAGAGTGTAACTTTTACTTTAGTAAAACAAAGCACATATTTGTATATAGACATATTTGTCTACATTTCTGTTTGCCTTTGTGTCTCTCACAAAAAAAAAGCCATTAGTGTGGCTCAAAGACAACATTCATGGGGAGAGCTGGATGATTTGTATCTTTTTTTCCTATGAAACCATACATTTAAAATATTAAATGCTTAACAGGTAACTAAAATGAAATTAGGTTTGGTTTGGAATCCATTAGAAATTAATGGGTATGCTGCTTTCGGTAATTACAGAGAAGTGAGTGTCCAATAGTTCTATGATGCATATAGAGAACAGGCATGCTGCGAGTATTTTCCTAAAATTGGGAGTTGCAGAACTAACTTCGTGCTGAACATAGCACTTATTAATCAAAATCATCCAACAAATGCTAGGTGTTCTGCATATTGGAAGTTGGCAGGGGGTCGTAGCAAGGTGTCAAGGCTATCGCTGCTGTCAGATGTGAGAATTCTCTTCCAGAGGGCACATACACCTTAGCTGACTCCAGTCTTGCCAGACTATCAGTCTAAAAAGACACTGACCTAACATCACAGCCTCAGTCTCCAGGATACAGGGCTGGCAAGACTCAACCAGAAAGATGCTGCCCAGGCTCTTCCTTCTCAGAAGACACTTTCTGTTGCCTTCAGACACACCTGGTGCCTCCCTGGCTGACCAAAACCAGACCTGCTTTTCCTTTCTGTGCTACAAATTATCTGTGCTATAACTCAATTCTATATGGGCTATCTTAACAAGCGACTTTATAACTCTAGACTCAGGAAGATGGGAGGGAGGAAGGAAGGGAGGGAGAGAGGGAAGGAGGGAGGAAGGATGTCAGGCAGGCAGACAGGCTTGCTTTATGTGAATTTTAGCATATATTCTCCAATGCCCCTTTAGGAGATGAGAACCACTGATAAGAGGGAATTTTCAAGCGGTGGTTACTGTCACCCACACAGAGAAGGTAAGTGCCCCAACTGTCTCACGTTTAAACTCCACAATGAGCAATAGCTAAGTCATTACCTAGGAAGCCTCTGTCCGTGTTGCCTCTCGGTACTATTGGAAACTTACTGGTTGCCTATAAGATCTGCCTTATTCAGAAAAGAACTAACCGGACAGCACTCGGGGAGTGGTAGATGTTCGTTTTACAATTATTTTCACTCTGGACTTCGTCAAGTATGCAAATGATCATGACACCCTTTGCCCTCTTAATCAGAAGTTTGCTTCCTCGTGATAAAAAAGATAAGCCATTTACTGTATGGCTCCTAACCTTTTCACAGAGTTTGACCAACGTATGAGCTGCCACCTCACCCTATCTCATAAGATACTATCCCATGTCAGCCACACCCATTCCCTACAATTATGTTCAGCAACAGCTTTGATGGGTCATATATGAAAACCAGCCTTCAGTGAGCACACTTTCACTCATGCCCTCATTAAAACCTCAAGGGTCCGGGTTGTCGCTGCATGCAAGCACAGCTCCCTATCACCTTAAGTGAGAGTTTCTTGCTTTAGGTCATCCTTCATCAACACTCCTTCAACAAAAATAATTGCCAAAGAAAATAATCAGGATAGATGATTCATGTACACTATGCAAGCAACTAATCAATAAAACCTTTGAAAAATCAAGCTCAATAGACCTTTATGAGATCATTACAGTCCTTCATTTACCAATGGGAAGCAGACAAAACCTATACAAATCTATGCTCATCAGCAAAGTTGCTCCGTTCACCTGAAGGCCTTCTGATCTCAAATCCACTCTGAGCTCCCTTAATCGGAAATGTCAGAAATTTAATTCTGAGGGCTAAGTAGCATTAATATGGAGTCAAATTACTTCTGATTCAATCCAGATTTTTCCTGTAAATTAGGCTTCAATGTTGGCAAAGATCACATCACATTTCCCTTTAAGTTCAAGAGAAGTGTATTGTCAATGTCTTTTTGATAATCATGTTTTCATTCAGAAAGTTCTCTCTTCTGAACCCATCTGTACTTATACTTTATTCTAATGATCACCAAAAATCTACACAACTAAGCATCAACCAGTGGCCTATGCTCTTCTCTTTGCTCTTTAAACCAAGAAATATTTGTCTCCGCTAAGCAAAAAGTTAAATAAAGTACATTTGTTTTAAAGCAAGCACAAGCATGGAATGTTGTCATCCAGTCCGCTACATAAAGTCAAAGAGCCACCCATCTGGGTAATCAACTCCATTTCAGAAACAAACCAGCCACTCACACCATATGGTGACTGATGTTTCTAAGGAACACCTAACCAATTATCCCTAGAATAACCAAAAAAGAAAAGGCTTACTATTATCCTAGGAACAGCCTTTCACCCTGAAAGTACCCTAAAAGGATCATGGGTAGGCATGAATTTAAATAGGAAAAGTGTAAATTTCCATTTAGAGTGCAGAATCAGCTTTCTCAATCCTCTACAGCAAGTGTCAGACCTGGTGGAGAGAACTGAGGCAAAAAAAAAAAAAAACAAACAAACAAACAAAAAAACTCAGGTACAACCTGTGAATAAAATTGTAAATGGTTCTCCTATACCACGCAGGATTGCTATTCTGTGATTCCAAAGACATTTGCAACCTCCTGCCCACTCCCCCCAAAGAACTGGTGTACACAACTTCACTCGGAATTCAACTCCCCCATCTCCTCCTTCCTCAAAGATTCCTTATCAACAGCAATCTTAGAAAGTCTGGATTAATGTTTCCTGCAACCCCTGAGGAAGTCATTTGAATTTCTATCCACTTAGGCTGATAAACGCGCGTGAGAAAGGTTACTTTTCTGAGTGAACAATAAAAGCATAGCTGCCAGTTCTACACCATTCTAAAGTTCACATATAGCCCTCGGGTGTTAAGCCTAAGTTCAGAGTTCAACACACACTCGTGCCTAACAACTACAGTGCAGACCCATGCTGGCGGCCATCAGATGCGGCCTCTCCAAAGTCACTGCAAAAGAGAAGCGCCTCACTGTCAAGGATGCCTTCTCTGGCTACTGAAACTCTTCTACCTACTTTTATAAATGTTTACCTAGCACTTGAATAAGGAATAAATTTTGTTATTTTACAAAAGACCCAGAAATAAAGGAAATACAGTGTTGAAAGACACTTACTTCTAATAAATAATTAAATAAGTGAGCTAATTCCAAAAATTTAGGGAAGGTAGAAATGCTTCACCAAGGGCAGGCACTCACACAAGCCAGGTGTAGGAGATTGAAAACATGCCCCAGCTGCGGAAGCCCGCGCACAGCCACTTAGCCACTTAATTTTGTTACTTTTTACTGTTTTCTGTTGCTCTGGTTGCAAACTACCCCACTAGATAGAGAACTGGGGAGAGAGAGAGAGAAAAAAAAAACCCTACTTTCTTAGTAAGTGTAAAGTTGTACTGTTTGGCAGGCGGACTTCCCCATCGCCTGCACTCCACTCCCTGCACTGTTTCAAGTTTTCCCGGAGCACCCCCAAAGGCGCCGCGCCCCAGCTTACCTGCTCCCTGGGTATGCAGGGCAGGGAGGTCCTCCGGTGCGACTTGCCGCTGCAGCCAGACATCTCGCCGGCCACCACGGAGCTGGACCGCCTCCTCCTCTTCCACCCCGGAATCTCTTCCTTGGTCCTCGCGCTCAGCTGGGACCTAAACCGCTCCCTGGGCGGAGCCGGCCCGGAGCACTGCGGCAGGATCTGCTCGGCGTACCTGGCCAGCAGCAACCCCAACACGGCCGCCAAGTAAGCCAGGTAAGGTCTCCAGGCGACCTTGAACCTCTCCAGAGAAACCAGGGCCACCGTCCGGAACGCGCTAGTCAAGGCGACCATGAGGACGCCCAGCCTCAGTCTCAGCACCAGCCATGTCGCGCCACCCAGGCAGCTGAGCAGGACCCCCGCGGCGGGCAGTGACAGCAGGCGACCGTCCCCCACGCCCAGAGAGAGCTGCACCAGCGCTTCCCCGGCACAGCAGGCGGCCAACAGCGCGACGGCCAGAGGCAGGCGCACCCCGGCGCGCAGCAGGCACAAGCCCATCCAGAAGAAGGCGCACAGGAGACTGAAGAGCAGCGCGGCCGGCTGCAGCCAAGGGCTGAGCTGCGCGCCGCCCCCGGGAGCACCTCCCCGAGGGCCCGGGAAGACGCCCCCTCGGGCTCCTTCCTCCTCCTCCTCCTCGGCCGCCGCCTCCTGACTCGACTCCAGCTTGCCTCCAACCTCCCCGCTGACCAGCCTCACTAGCAGCGCCAGCAGCACGGACAGGGAGCCCGCGCACAACGCCGAGGAGAGTTGCGGCGAGCGCCGGAGTGGTTGCAGCGCCTGGACTCCCCAACAACCTCGGCAGTCCGAGCTCCACAGAGATGGAGGGGACGCACCCCGACGGTGGTGGTCCCAGCTGGACACCTGGGCAGGACTCGCCCTTCCGAGGCCCTGCTTGGCCCGGTCTTGGGCGGCCTCGCCCGGCACTGCCATGCTGTGAGCTCTGCAGGCAACCCCCTTGCGTCCCACCCGTGCGCCCGCGCCCTTTTAGATCGCACACTCTGAGTGCCTTCTCCCAGATCTCCGCGAAGTTTCAGCGTTGCAGAGAACTCAGGAGTGCGAGCTGAAGACTTCTTCAAGTTGGCATCTAGCAGGATCAGCCTTGGATCTCCCCCCACCCTCTCTCTTCCTTTCTCTCTCAGAAATCCTTCGCTCCACCCTCAGCCCAAGTTTATACCCTATGGGGTCTCTTTCTACTTCGGGATTTTAACACTTGCCCAACACAAATGTTGCTCAGGGACCGCTGATTCTCTGACCATTCCCGGGCTGATCGAGGCCGACCTCCCCTTTCCCCGTCATCCCTTCTCTCCTCGCAGCAATCTCAATCTCTCTCTCTCTCTCTCTCTCTCTCTCTCTCTCTCTCTCTCTCTCTCTCTCTCTTCCTTCCTCTGTCTGTCTCAGGTGATGTGTGCAG
>NW_004949097.1:7711832-7737002 GCF_000317375.1 Microtus ochrogaster | reverse complement strand
TCTCTCTCTCTCTCCCCTTCCTCTTTCCTCTATCCTCTCCTCCACCCTATCTCTCCCCTCTCTATCTCTCCCTCTCCTCCTCCTCTTCCCCTCCCGCTTTCCCCTTTCTATCTCTCCCTCTCCTCCCCCTTTATCTCTCCCCCTCTCTACTTGGCCGATCTTCCCCCTTGCTGCCACAGGACACAGACTTCATTTCACAGAGGTAGGAAGCGGAGCCTCCCAGCCTTTCTGTGTCCAGTTCATGGCAAAGAGTAGGGGGCAAAGAAAAAAATAGAAAAGGAAGCTGAGACGCAGTGTCGAAGTTACCAAGTTCCACCGGAAAGAACCAGTCTGTGAGCGGCTGCAGCAGCAAGGATGGAGGGAGAGCAGGAGCTGGTATGGAGGGGGAAGGGGGAGGAGGGAAGGGAGGCTGTTAGCTTAGTTTTCTTTAAAAACCATTTTTTCTTTCTTTTTGATGCACTATGGCTGATGTTTTTGCTGAGGAAAAAAGAGCAGAGACTAGTGCTAAAAACTCTCAAAGATCCCACAATTCCTCTTGTTGGCTCTTAAGGCAACTCCGTAGGTGAGCGGGCTCAGGATCCAGGGGCGCAGTTCTGGGAGGGACCACCCCTTTCCTAGAGATGGTCCCTCCCAGTTAAAGGGGGGAGGTGACAGGCCGGTGCTGGGGTCTGGGGTCTGTGGCAGGCGGCTGGCCCTGAGGGGTGAAAGCCAGCATGCTTGATTCTGTCATAGAAAAAAATGACACTTCTGTATGAGTGATTTAACAGGCGAAGATCCTGAGGATAGTTGGAACCCATTTCGATGGCTTTTTCATTCTGGTGCTGCTCCAGTGGAAGGTCGGTTCGTAGAAGAGAAGCCACGCCCCATCTTTCAAAGTTACATTTTGATTATTTTGTATGCCAGTGTGAGTGTGTATGTGAGATTACAGGAAGATTGGTGGGAGTCACCTCCTTTCCAGGGTCTGAAGGACTGAACCTTTTTTTCAGATATTCTGGGGTCTTTAGACTTGGTGGCAAACATTACCTGCTGCCACTGAGCCATCCTGAGGGCCCCAGCATGCCTGTCTTGTTCTTCCAGTTGGAACCGTCTCAGAGTTATGCAGTGCACAAAGCCATTTAAGAAAAAAGATACAGACAGAAAACAGAGAGAGAGAAAGGAAGGGTTAAACAAACAAAAAGATTAGGGAATGGAGAGATGAAGAAGCAATTCCGAGCATCTTCTGCTCTTTCAGAGAACCCAAGGAGGAGTTCCCAGTGCCCACATCAGGTGGCTCAGAACCACTGTATTTAACTCCAGCTCCAGGACATTCTGTGCCCTCTTCTGGATTCCACAGCCTCCTGCACTCACATGTGCTCATTCACATATAACTTTTAAAAAAAAATTAAGTAATTTCAAAAAATCCATCTGGAAGTTGGTGGCACATGCAACCCCAAGATCATGAATGCTGGAGACAGGAAGAATGCTCTGATGTAGAAGCCAGCCTGAGCTATAATGCAATCTTGAAAAGAAAAGCAAAAGCATATCACCCAGCTCCAGCGCAAAAGTATCATAAGTCAGCAGTTGTTGACTGTGTGTGGTAAAATTACACCATTTGCTGATTAAGAAATTAAGAATGATTGCAGAACTAGAAAGTCCCGCTAGTCAAACACACCCACAATGAGCAGAACCCCTTGCTTATCAATGATTACGTGGTCATAGGCCACAGTATGTGAAAAAAAAAAAACATGTTAACTTTTTTGGCAGTTTATGAAAAAGAATTACCAGTTTGTTCAGCAGATTCAAAATGATGCTGCTGTGTTCTGGATTTAAAAAAAAAACACAAAAACAAAGTCCACTCTTGCTCAGGTTGCCTAGGTGTCATTTGGCTTTCACAAATAATAATAAACTGATTTTGTCTCAATTATCTTGCTGCTCCAGGTTAGAGTGTGTTTATAGCCTGGAGTACTTGGATAATTAGCTCAAAATGCCACTGTGTTTTGTGTGTAGAGATGAAGCAATAAAATATGCCAAGAGGAGAGAGATGAAATAAAATGGATTCATGGGGGCAGTGGGAAAACGTAGCTTAGGTTGTACATTTCTTTTTATGAGAAGCAGCCTACTGCAGTCCCAGCTGGGCACTCACAAAGCATTAGGCATAAATGAACAGGAGGGGTGCGACCTGCCAGCCAGCTCCTCTCTGTCACATGTCCAGAACTGCGCCACTGGCCAGGAGCATGCGTTGGGCAGCCTGTCAGTGACAGCAATACCATCTGTCTATTAAAGAAAACAGGAGTAGTGATGCCTTTGCCAAAGACAAATGAGCCCCCTAGCATGCACACACACACTTCCCTAAGTTTCCATCTTATCCATGATTCATATGCCAGAGCCTTCCTGGAATGCTTGAAAGTAAAAAAAAAAAAAAAAAAAAAAAAAAAAAAAAAAAAAAAGTACTGCCTCTTGACATGGGGAGTGCACATCAAATCACAACACTGGGCTTATGCTGTTAAATTTAGAAAGAAAATAATCTGAGTAGGGGATGAAAGAGTATTTCCATTTTCTCTGTCTTCTACCTCCACATGCATCTCAGGTTTTTCAGGAGAAATAATGGCATGTGATCATTAAAACAGAACTCTTACAAGACTGACAGTGAACATTATTTAGAAGCTGTCATACATGAACTGGTGAGATCTCAGTGGGTAAACCCACTTGCTGTGCTAAGCCCCAATGACTTGAGCTAAATCCCAGGAGCTACATAAAGGTGGAAATAAAGACCCAACTCCACCAAGTTGTCTCTGATGGCCACAAATGCACTTGACCGATGAATGGGCACACATGAGTCTCCCTTTCAAGAGGCAATAATTAGTAATAATAAGAAAGTATCATAATAAAATACTTGCCATTTTCTAACAGTGCAAAACATCACTAGGTCTGTGTGTTGATGGCATCTTAGAGCTGGTCAATAATATAAAAAGAAACAATGCCCTGGCACCTGACTTTCTCCCTATTTTTAACAAAAGTCACAATCAGAAAAGTTAGCTGTTCCACTGAAAGGAAAGAAGGTCCATTTTTCTGCCCATTGCCATCCAGAAGCCCAAGGAAGGTGATGAAATCATCCAGATGTTTTTTGTGAGAGACGGAGCTGCAGGGATAGACAGGAGAATGGCAACCAACAATTAGCAGTACAGTTAGCTAAGTGAAAGGCCAAGATGTGTAAGACAGATGTGAAACAGCTATGCCTTTGATACAGGTGGCAATCAGTCCTGACTCAGGAACACATAACCAATAAACAAGATGAAAGGTTGCCCACACATAGAAAATAGAAGAAAATGTCCTGGCCTGTCTAGCTGGAGAAAGAATACCCTTCACTTGGCTAAGTCCAGTCAGTGTGGTTTGATTAGTCCTTTGTGAAAATCCTTTGCACTTTGCCAACTATAGCTTTACTTAAGAGGACTCGCCTGTAATGTTTTGTTTTTTTTAAGTAGTCACTCCTAAGTATGGCTTCATTTATTCTCTACTGCCTGCCTGACCTCCAAGCACTTACAGTGAGTTAACACTGAGTCCCTAAGAAGGGAAGCACCTTAGAATCCACTCTTCCACCTACATACTCACCACCTCCTCCATTTTCTCCCATCTCTGGAAAAAACAGGGCCATCCACCCAGCCTCTCTCTCTCTCTCTCTCTCTCTCTCTCTCTCTCTCTCTCTCTCTCTCTCGTATCCCTTTTAAGGTAACCAAACAAAGGTTCATTATCATCTCCGCCTAAGACAGTTGCAGTAACTAACTGCCCTTGCCTTCCTTTTATAGATCATTTTCTATGGAGCACAATGATAGTTCAAATACATAAATTAAATGATTGTGTATCCCCTCCTAAAACCATGCAAGGTTTCTCATTGTACTGCAGTCTCCAAAGGACCCAGGACAACCTACAAGGTCCTCCAAGATTTTTTCCAGCTCTCTGTGACCTCTTCCTGTTCTAGTATTCCCTCTTGGCTAGTACAGCCCCAACTGTTTCAATGTTGTCATTCACCAACGTGGACTCTGTGCTCTTCACCATGCTAGACAGTAACTGCAAAGGGATGTTGAACACTCAACCCATGGCTACCACAGAAGAGCAGAGAGGCTTTAATTATGTAAAACATAGTAGATTTGTTGGCTTGTCGGTCCAGTCATGAAGACTGCGTGTTTCATACTTCAAGCCATGCTTGTGGTCTTCCATAGCTGCTAAAGTGATAGGGACCTTGGGGGTGACACATTGTCTCATGCTGGCTTCTTCTGCATCAGTCCTGGCTTCAGGTGGTTTTTTTTTGTTGTTGTTGTTGTTTTGTTTTTTGTTTTTTAAGAAATGTTGGTTTCCAACATCCGTGACAAAAACAACTGAGAGGAGGAGGAATTTGACTTGTAGTTTGTCGTGATGCAGAAAGTGTGGAGCGGCTCTAGCCGTGGTGACAGGAGCATGAGATGACAGCTGATGATGTCGAGGCTGTGGTCGTGAAGCTGGGAAAGAGGGATGCTGATGCTCAACTAGCTTTTTCCTTTTTTATTCAGTCTGGGACCCCGGAATGCTACCACACATGATGAATGGGTTTTCCCTCCTCAGTCAAAACCTCCTTGGCAATACCCTCACAGGCATACCAGGGTTAGTCTCCTAGGTGATCCCAAATCCAATCATGTTGACAGGGAAGATGACTCTAAGGTTGTTCAAAAAGACATTATGGTACCCAATATGCATACAGATTCAAATATCTAATACCACCCGGTTCTATTGTATTCTTGATGATTATATCTCTATAAAATGGTTTTCTGCTCTCTTGTTTATTGTTCACTTGCTCTGAATTTCCAGATACCAGACAAGCACATGTCCTGTGGTCAAAACTCATTGAATACTCAACAAGCAAGTATTTGATGAATAAAAAAACTCAATAGAATTATGAAAGAAAAATAAAATGAAATATACCACCACTATAATGTTTCATATTAAAGACCAACTGCATATATTTATATATGAACACACACAAATATATATGCATATATGTGTGTATGTATGTATGTATATGCATATGTATATCCAACATAATTGCTTGCATGAACAGATGTCTCTGAGTCTTTCCTTGAAAATTCTGTTACGATGAGTACACTCATAAGTAAAATCATGCAAGCAGCACTTCACAGAGAGCTGCTTTAAAAATATGTATTGCTATCTTAAGTTAGAAAAGTAAACACTAGCCAGAGATTTTAAAACATATATATTAAATGCTTGATAAAATGTCCAAAGTCACTTTATTGTAGACACAGGAGTGGGGAATGAAATATAAACATATACCTTTGAGTAGCCAATAAACTGGGAAATTCAGAATTATATGTCTGAATATAAATGACTAAAAAGTCATATTTCACATTGTTTCCTATGACACAGTCTCTAATCACTATTGTAAGAACAGAATTATACTAACAAACATAACCATTTTGTTAACATCGACTTTACTGGTATACTTCCAGATAGAGTCAGAAAGAAAACACAGAATGCTTGTATCTGGGTATTTACTGTTGTCACTGGCTTTCCATGCAGTACTGTTCCTTCTTCTTACATTACTTACAATTCCAAACATTGTAAGTAATGCCATTATGTGTGCAACTAGGGACAAGATCAAAAGTTAAAGCAGGGATGTGAGAGTTAGTGTAGACCTACAGCCATGACAAATGGAAACATCCCATGACAGGGCCCACCACTGGACAGGCCAAACCCATGGACTAATGTTCTTGTGGATTGTCTTGTTAAGGAGACAAGTGCAGTGAGCTCGGGGCTCCCCAGGCTTAACCACTTCATGGAACATACAGCATGTTATAATATTTTAAGTGACTATACCTTGTTACTTTATTGTCTTCTGACAAAGTCAGCTTAGACATTCGGCCCTTTTCTTCTTCCCTACTTCCTGTTCAAAACGCTCCTTTCCTTTAACAGCAAGTCTCATTGGGCTGCAGAGAACTTCAACAGACTCGCCAATAAGACCAATATCCTCAGCACCTCTTTCCTCTGGAGTTGCAAGTATTGTAATTCCCAGAACACTGAATTCTTGTGTAATAATATAAATAGTATGTATGTTGTTATAGTCTCCAAAATAATGATAAATTGTTTGGTTTTGTGAACTCGGCTTACTTTTGACTTACTATTGCCCTAACTAATAAAAAACGTAGTAAATCATATAAGTATTGGTAAGAGCTTTGAAAGTGTTTATACTGCTAGTTCAAACAAATGTATTAAACTGTATTCATCCTCTTCTGCCTTAGTAACAACCACAGGACAAATTTGACCAAATCTGGATCTCACAATTGAGACTCTTGCTGCATCTCAGACCCACCACGAATAGACATTTTCAGTGTAAATATGAGTGAATGGTGGTATCAGGATGGACTTCAGCTTGACTGACCTGATTTCTGTCCAATGATAAGTAATTTCAAAATTATTTCATTTCTAAAGGTAAGCAACATACAGACAAAGGCCTGATTTAAAAGAACTTGGTCATCTCTCTTCCTCCTTGAGTCTATTAATTTTGAACATCTCTTCATCTAGACTATGCCATAATAGGATGTTCAAAGTTAACAAAGGTTTTCCTTTTCTCAGCTAGAACATATTTATTTAGACAAACGCGTGGGTCAAACTTACCTTTAACTGCCTTCTTTTTTGTCTTTCAACAATACTGAAATTTAAAAGGAGTTTTACGTCATTCCAATGACAGTCACACTGTTATTTTTTGCAAGTGACAGTAGGATACCAACATACATATTATCGGGGGCATGGAGACATCTTTGATCTGTAAATTCTCTCTGTGTTCCTGAAAGTTAATGGGCTGCTTTGAACTAACTTCTCATTTAGAAGGAAATTCTAAAAGTCAGGGAAATGTGTATAATTAAGCAATGGATGGAAGGGGAGGAGAAAGAAGAACACAGACAATTTGCATACTGAATATGTTCTCTGAGTGGTCCATCTCCCACTGATCACTTCCTTCACAGCACTCTAAGGAGAAAGCATATTCAAAATTAGAAGGAAATTATAGAGTAGATGCCAGCATCATTCATAAAAAGAACATATTTCAGAATTCTATAAACATCCCAGTATAACGTCCATATTGTGCTTGGCAGCCTTAAAAGTAATTTTGTTCTTCTAGTCCTAATTAATTCTCACAAAGGATGTGATGTCAGTGACAAGTTTATTATCATCTTTATTTCAGAAAAAAACAAAAGCAAGATACAGGGGGAATCGAGATTCACTTAAGCTGGTAAAGCAGCAAAGACACAAGAACTCAATCTGATTCTTTCTCTCAGACTGGTCATTAACTCATATAATAGACCCCCAATATCCTCCTCATCTCCAGGAGGCCATCTGCCTCTCACCCATCTCTGCACCAGCATCTAAGAGGTACAGCATCACCTCTGCTTTCTCCTAACCAGAGTCCTTAAGCATGAAAATTCCCAGAGGTGAGAAATCTCACTACTTTTGTTTTCTCTTTCTTTTATTTTTAAGTGTGTGTGTGTGTGTGTGTGTGTGTGTGTGTGTGTGTGTGTGTGTGTGTGTGTGTTTGGTGAGTGTGAGTGTGTGTACATCCACCCACCACTATGTTTTATGTACACCAGGTGAATGAAGGTACCTATGGAGGCCAGAAGAGAGCACTGGATACTCTGGAACTGAAGTTACAGTTTGTTTGAAGTTTCCGTGTGGGTGCTGAGTACCAAACCCAGATCCTCTCCAAGAGCACTAAATGTTGACCCATCTCTGAAGTCCCTACTTTTTTTTTCCTTAATCAGGGCTGGCAAAATAGCTCAGTCAGTAAAGGTGCTTGTCATACAAGTCTGAAGACCTGAATTCAATTCTTGGTTGCCACTTGAGCGAAAGAGAGAACCAGTTTACACATATTGTTCTCTGACTGCCACGTGAGCAATCTGGTGCATCTGCATGCGCACACACACACAAACATGTACAAACACACGCACACACACAGATAGAACTTATACATTGTGTACTTCACACCGGTGTAGCATACACTATTATGTTGATGACATAGTCACAACATCATGAGTCCATTACTTGCCTAACTTTGGGTCACCTCTGCTAAAACAAACACTAGCAAACACTTCTTCACACCTCCCCAGATCCTGTCAATCACTAATCGGATTTCAAACTCTATAGATTTAATTACTAGGATATTTATACTTGGCCTTTCATATCTGACTTCTTTCCCTTAGTGCACTTCCAAGATTCCTCCATATTGCGGCATATGTTAATATTTACCCTTTTTATGGCCGAAAAAAAAAAAAAAACTTCCCATTGAGCCAACGCAATACCATAGGAGTGCTTTATACTCTTGGTACAGACCACTTAGCATAAGGAGCTTAAAATCCTTTCTACTCATTTGGCTTGCATTTTCCTTTCTCTATTTGACAAAGTCTACTTAATACTTATTGTTTCCCTCTCTTGCATGCATCTTCATTATCATAAGAACCCATTGCCAAATCCAGGCCATGATAATGTATCCTAAGTGTTTTGCATTTTTAGTTCTGACGCTTGGGTCTTTGGTTCACTTAAGAGTTTTTAATTTCAGATGCGTGTGAATGTGTGTGTGTGTGTGTGTGTGCAGGTGTGCACACCCACGTGGGAGTATGTGATGGAGGCTGACACCATGGTGGTTTCTCCAGTCCCGTCCCCACTTTACTTTGTGAGACAAGGTCTCCATTGACTCTGCTGTTCTCCTCGTGGCTAGTCTGGGTTGCCTGGAAGCACCCAGGACCGACCGCTCCCTTCCCTAGACCCCACACTGGTGTTACAGACATGTGCCCCTTCATTTGACTTCTGTGTGGTCCTTCTGCAAATGCAGAAAACACTTTATGTACTGAGCCATCCCCCAAGTTGTGAGTTAACTCTTGTTGATGGTGTGAGATGACCAATCTAGTTCTGCTTGTCTTCATTTGAATGTCTCGCTGTCTCAACCATGGTGAAAGACAATTTTTCCTCAGTGCTTTGGAGTACATCTGCCTCAAATGTTTATGGGAACTGGGGTGCTGGTAACATTAGGAAGCTTCCCTATCTCTGAGGTGAACTGGCCTCACCTCAAATATGCTTCGTAGTCTCACATCTGGACTGAAGAAAGTCCTAATTCCACTTAACAGCATGCCCCTTGAAGTCTTTATGGAACTGTATACTGTGATTACCATTGATTAAAAAAGACACTGTTTTGGACTTATAGCAAGGCAGAACTGAAGCTTTGCTGGTAGGCCACGACCTCATGGTGCTGCACATCTTCATGGAGATGGGTTAAATTAATATGTAAGAGTTAGCCAATAAGAAGCTAGAGCTAATGGGTCAAGCAGTGTTTTGAACAATATAGTTACTGTGTGATTATTTTGGTGCTGAGCAGCTGGGAACAAACAACCAGCTCTTCTCCAACAACAAATTGGTGCCAATGTTACCAACTAAAATCCTCTTAAAACCTGGAAAAACTTAAAAAGGAATCCTAGACACAAAAGAACAGAGTTAAGCATGGTTTGGTGGCAGCATTTTCTTGGGTGGGCTCTGTTTGCTAGAAGCAAGCAGAGGCATGGCTCCTTTAAAAGATGTTTTTCTCATTCAGCGATAGCAGGAAGAAAGCCATGTGGCTTTGAAATGATGGCTTTCTGGGCCTTGCTGCCAGCGTGACCTCTGACTCTTTCAGGAGGCTGAGCATTTAAATGGGATTTGTAAGCAGCGTGTTACAAACTGCTTAATGGTTCGACATAGACGCCCTGCATACTCGGAACTGGGGTGGTGTGCGTGGCTCAGAGGTAGTCAGCGAACCTCCTCCACCATGTTAGACAGGACAGAGTAAGAAGGCAGTGCCATATTTCCCTTAGCAATGGTGCTGCTTAAGTTCATAGGAAGGGCTTAGCATTTTAAGAAGCAGTCCTGGGCAGAAAATAATTATAAATATACAATAAAGACAAATTCAGACATAAAAGACCTCTAAATGAGTCACAGTGTTGGATAAATGTACGAATGCTTAGGAGAGAAAAGAAAAAATATATAGACAGTTATAAAAAAAAGTAAATGGTTTAGAAAAAAAAAAGGTAAAGTCTTTGAAGAGACAGAGTACAGCCAGTCATAGATTAAAGGAATAAAGATAATAAATAGTAAGAAGTAATAGAGTAAAAACAAATAAGCCACATAAAGATGGAGAATACACAGAGAGTCTGGATTATGTATATTATTGACTCTTCTTTGAGTTTTTTGATTGTAAAGGACCCAAGTACAGAGAGACATTTCATTGTACAGGCTGTTAAGCAAAACCAATGTAAAGGTATCTTGACTTTAAAATTTGAGTCTAAGGATATGATGCTTTGGAAAAGAGGTTCTTCTTTTGTTTCCACAGAGGATTCATTCCAGGCTAATGTGGATTGATGCACCAAAACCCCCTGAAAGGTCACTGTGAACACCCCCCAAAAAACAACTTTGCCCAACTTCTGACTGGCATGAACTTAACACATAGGATATACCATAAAAGACATGATTAACAGTGCCCACTATCAGCAGGAAGCAGTTTGGAGAGAATTATGCCCATTTTCTCAAATATTGTTTGTAAATGTTTCTTTCCATTTAAAGGGGGATATGCTATAGAGATTTGCATTGGTATGTATCTTGGTTTATTGATACAAATTTAAGGTCAATTTTGTTAAATGTATATTTCTGCTCTTGATTAAGGTGTCATATTTGTACAGCTCACTTAAAAATGTAATGTACAATTAAGAAATAAAGGTTAATAGATAATCATCTATAATAGTCAAGCTTGTAGTCTTGTTAGAATTTCTGGATATATAGAGATATATTTCAGATAGGTAGGTATTCTTCAAATCTTTCAGAGACCTTCAGAATATGGAATTTAAAATGTTTTAAGATGTTAGGACTTTTCATGAAAAAGAGACACATCTGCTCCTGGTAGCACAGACTACTTCAAGAGGAAGATGAGCACCAAAGAGACTCCTTATGGAGTTGGTTAGCTATTTGGGCAAGAAACTGCTCTTGCCTGTACTGCTTGATGAACTGGACATGCAGGACCCACAGAGAAATGACTGCTGAACTTGCCTAAAGGTGAGATGATCCTTTGGGGTTCTTGCTTCATGAAAGAGTCTATCAGGCATTCTGCAGGACACAGAAGAAAGTGACTGGCAAATTGCCAAAATAAGCAAAACTGTCTTTGTAATTTCCTGCTTCATGGAAAAGTCTGCTGGATACTATGTGCCTTTAGGCTAAAGACGGATGCCCCAAATGGTACAGAAGAACTTTGGGTAACTGTCCCAGCAGTGAGATGTCTCTGTCAATTCTAGAGTTTTGGAAGTTGCTTACAATGCACTTTCTGTTTACTTAGGTTAACATTGTATCCTTCTGGAGTCTTTGTTGGAGTTGAAGAATAGATGTTATTATTATAGTTTTCCTTAGTTATAATAAAAGATAAAGTAGATATAAATATTGTAACTATAATTCTTGCTTGATATCTGTTTTGTTACATATAATTTTACTATGTTAAAGTTAAAACCTTCCTTTTTATTTAAGCAGAAAAGGGAGGTGATGTGGGATTTCCCTCTGTATGCTGTAATTACCACTGAATAATAAAGAAACTGCTTTGGACCTATAGCAAGGCAGAACTTAGCTAGGAGGGGAAAAAGAAGGGTGGAGTCAAGGAGGAGTAATGGAGCCCTACCGGAGACAGACACACTGATGCACAGATTAACAGAAATGGGTTAAATTAATATGTAAAAGTTAGACAATGAGAAGCTAGAGCTAATGGTCCAAGCAGTGTTTTAAATAATATACTTTCTGTGTGGTTATTTTGGGGCTGAGCAGCCGGGAACAAACAAGAGGCCCTACTACAACATGGAACCTTATTGGTTTTCTGGACACTATGTTTATTGTTCCTTTCCCATGCCACCCCTTTTCTGCTTGTCAGTCAGCATGACTCTGGCAGCTCCAGTCCAATTTTGCTAATGCAAAACAAATAACTACTGTTTTCTTTTTCACTTTTTTTTTCTGCTGCCTCTTTCTCTTTGGTTTTCTTTTTACTGAAAATAGACATTTTTTTCTCACATAATGTAATCCTGATTACTGTTTCCTCTCTCTTTCCTGCCCACACCCCCTACTATCTGGAGCCACCCCCTTTTCTATTTCTCATTTTTTTAAAAAACAAGCTTATAAGGGATAATTAATATAATAAGGTAAAACAAAGAAACTAACACATCAGAATAAGACAAAGCAAATGAACAGAAGGAAAGGGGCCCAAGAAAAGGCACAAGAAACAGATACAGACACAGAGACCCACTCATTTGCACACTCAAGAATCCCATAAAAACACTAAACTGAAAGCCATAATATATATGCAAAGGATCTGTAAGGTTAAAAGTAGAAAAAGAAATAAAATATATATCTGTGTGTTTTCATTTACCATGGTTACATTTATACTAAAGGAGCTGTAAACTATATCTGTGTAGTATCTAGGAGTATCCATGTTGTTATTAATTATATAGATAGCTTTCTCAATTTGTTTTATGAAATAAGAATCAACAGTCCTATCTATGAAGCTGTATCCCTACTTTCTTAGATGTTTAAAAGCATATTTTAATATTTCATATTTTGTACAGAAGTTCTCCTTAAAAGCAATGCTCGAAAATATTTAAATATGCTTTTATTCCTTTCTTTCAAACATGAGGTATTAACATAGTGATATATAAGATGGTGAAATATAAGAGCCTGGGAATACAGACAAAGGTGTCCTGGTTGGATAAATATACACAGGAGTTTTAAGTGCGTCATGTAAGGCAAGCCTGAGCCAGCCCAGCCTCAGGTTTCTTAAGTCCCTATCACACACATGTTGCATCTTTGAATCTGAAGAGGCTGTGACTTGGTGAACATCCTGCACCCCATACTTAAAGGTGCATTGTGTTTAGAGCTGCATTCAATCTCCCAGGATCTAGGGTTGTTTATTGTTAGTGTCTCCAAAATTTTGCCAGTGTCTAAATATCAGCTTCAAAGAGGAAATATCTGCAATGACTATGCTGTGAGATGTGTAATTGACTTTAACATGATACATAATAACTGTTACAAGAGCCGAAGGAAAGTTAAAAAAATATGGCATTTAAAAAAGAGTCACCTCTACACACTATTAAAAAATACAATCCATGTCTATAAATTCACTAATATTTATCCTTGAATATTTAACGCACACATACAGACAGAGAGAGACAGAGACAGAGAGACAGAGAGAAGAAGGTCGGCATTCTCGGGGGTCCTCAATCAGAGCCCCACCCACTCAGGGTGGTAGGACAGAGAACCTCTTAGCTCATCCAGAACTGGTCTTGCCTGAAACTATGAAGCATGTCTTTCACTCTTCCGAACCACAGAACCACAGTAACTTTCCACAGAGATGGCAAATTGCATATAACGCTTAGGTGCAAGGATTTCTTTTTAGCCCCGAATCTAGAAATAGGGTGTTTGAAGTTTAGTAAGAAGAGCAGGTGAGATGTGGAAGAAAGAAAAACAAGTGACCCATTGGTGGATCTAAGAATGTAAGGGTTTTATTTCTTAGACTTTATATTGGCACTCTATGTGTGCGTGGGTGTGTGAGTGTGTGGGTGTCTGTCTGTCATCTGTCTCCTTTTTGTCTCTCTATGTCTCTGTTTCTCTGTGTCTCTGTTTCTATCTCTCCATCTTTGTTTCTCTCTGTTTCTATCTCTCGGTCTCTTGTCTCACTGTGTAGCTGTCTCTGTGTGTGTTTCTCTCCCTCTGCTTTCATAATGATCCATCAATGAAAACTTTTAGTTCATTACTATAAAGAAATAACATTAAATTACTGATTTGGTCATTGCTGTATAGTTAATATTATAGGCAAACTTACAGGTTCACCTAATAATTCTGGAAAGAGTAGATAGAGAATACTTCTGATTATTCTAACTTGAAATTATTGTTGTCATACACCACATATCCTATTCCATGTCTCATCTCAAATATCAGTTGTTCAAATGACTGAATGAAAGCCCAAAAGAGACCTTCAAAGTATAATTTATTTCATTATCATGCATTAGCACTAGAAGGGTCGTTCAGTTCATCCTCACTCTACAGAGATTTTTGGGAGAGGAGTTTTTAAATTATATATATATACAAATACACTCATATCCTAGCTATTTTTAAGTCGCTCAAACAGGTGTTTTATTTTGCTAGTTCATAAATGAGATCAAGATCAAAATTTAAGTCTATACCTCTAAATTTTCTCCCATAGAAATGTAAGTCAGCTTCCTACAAAATCCATATTGTCCTTTCCTAGCTTTTAACAAAAAGCTAATATTGACACTCAACTAGAACCAGATTGTGGAGCACAAGGATATACCCTTAACCTTATAAAACTGCCCTGGAATTTTTAATGAGCACAGTGGTCAGAAGCCCGGTCTTGTATCCCATCCAATAGATGGTTCTCTTGTAGCAGTGTGCTCTGTAGCTCCAGGTTGGGAATTGGCCCAGGACCACCTTGGGATGGAAGAGGGCCATCCACTGACTCACCACCACCACATCCTGAGGCATCTTCCACCCAAGTCGTCCCCGGGCCCACCCCTGCTGAAGTCCCAGGGTCCGAAGAGATCTCAGCTTTAGTGCATGCCGTTACAAAATTTAAATTTCCAGTCTCTGGTTTTCATATAACATTTCAAGATCAACATCTTTATTATTGGTAGCACTTTTTTTATTTTGAATTTTTATAACACCTTTTTTTTTTCTACTGGGAAATTCCAAAGAGACTACTGAATGCCATTACCACACATGTAGAAACCCTCACAACACCTCTACGAAGGAGGTGTTAACTGCGAGAGAAAGAAAGAAGGCTCAATATCCCCTCCTCACAAAAGTCCAATCCCTGATCATTAATGAATGAAAATGCAGCTTGAGTCCAGTAGCCACTGGGAATAATTAGCATGTATTTTCTCAGCTGCTTTTCAATGAAAATGGCCATAATCTCCAAGATCTACGAGCTGATGGCTAAAATAAGTCCTCTCCTGCACCCAAGCAGTTGAACAGACAACTCTCTGTAAGCACAGTTCTGCTCTGTCCCTGAGTAGTTCAGAGGTAGCTCACATTCTCTGCCACCTTTCTGTGTCCTCACTTAAGAGGACACAGAGGGGAGGTTACCAGGTCGCCTATCTTCTGTCTCGTTTCCTCTTCTCTGGCCTGGTTTCTCCCTTTATGCAGAAACTTTGGTGAATGAAATAATAATATCCCATGAAGGAATGGCAATATGGTTTAAGAAATGGCCATGGTCCAGACATCAAAACAGATGACACAATATGATTTTGAAGTTAGCAGCATAGCATGGTGGCAGTTGGTCTTGGACTTATATCTCCTTTTCCAAGTATTTTTATATCACTCTAACATGCACCATTGGTTCTCCTCTTATACCCCTGTATGCTATAATTACTAGTGTCTTTGACTTCAAGCCAGGACTTACTGCTGGCTACAGAGGGAGACACTCAAGCGCACTGTGGCAGGACAGAAGGTGCTGGCTTGACGGGACATTCCATAGCTGGGGAAATGAGAGTGAATACCACAGATCCTCCACCCAAGGACATAGTCGAGATAACACATCTAAGTCTAGAAACCCCCAAGTCACACTGTGCACATCAGGCTGGAAGTAGAAGGCAAAGAAAAAGGCACTGCCCTGATTGTAATACAGGAGAGGATTACTTCTGTGCCAGAGAAGCGGGAAGGAATATGGCTGAACTAAAAATTTATTAAGTTACTTTTCTGTGCTTTCATCCTATGGGGTAGCCTGATAAAGTTGGGACAAGTAAGGGCTTAGATTCCCCTCACACATCTAGGTATGTGTTACCCAACTAAGCCACAGATTGCCCAGTAAAAGTGCTAAATGGAAGGAAACCAAAATGACTTGTTTTTAAAAAAAAAAAAAATGAGCAGTGAGTATCAGTAAGACCCAGAACCATGGCTTAGGTACTTCTGTCTTTGGTGTGCATGTGTGCGCTCATCTGTGTGTATAAATGTGTGTGCATGCGTGTGCATGTGTATGTGCATGCATGTGTGTGTGCATGCATGTGTGTGTGCATGCATGTGTGTGTGTGTGTGTGTGTATGTGTAGAAGTGACACTGGCTGGGCCACTTTTTTGTAGAATGAGTAACAGTTACTTCACTTCTGGGGTTAGTGAAGCCTAAGGGATATACTGTAGCAGTGGTGTAAGTAACCCTCTCATCAGATCTCAGATTTGCTGAAATGCTCTAGCTCCTGTCTGCAAACACAGACAAGGTCTTTGTCTGGAGTCTTTCTTCATCCACACATGGTGAGTTCTGAATTTCCTAGGACCCAGCCGAAGGATAGAGAACTTTGTAACAATAGGAAAACTACAGGAGTGCAAGATAGCCCTTCGTTAAAGCTGCTTTATCAGAAGACAGCCATTTAGAAAGGTTTACTAGAGAGCCAAGCAGTAGTGGGGGGTGGAGAGGCTGGGGACAGGGGTTGTAGTCAGATACAGCACAGACAGATAAGCATCCTCGAGAAGAAAGGAAAATGTTAAACTAAATGGATGCAGGATTGAGTCCACACTGGTCAAAGTTGCATTCAATGAAGAACAATGAAATCCAAAGTCAAATCCAAGGAACTCCTAAGTACCAGAGAATAGAAACAAAACATTGTTTTCCTCAAACATTCCTTTTCCTTGAGCAAGAACAGACTACTGTGACAGACAGATGGTATTTTTGTGACCACCTGTGAGCTCCTGAACTGTTCCTCATTGTCTCTGGATCCCCTTCTCAGACCGGCAGCTCTGGGCTCCTTCAGAAGTTCAGCATTCCATTCAACAAAGTATTTTACAACTGACTTTAGTCTTTTTTTTTTGAGAGAAGGTTTTATATACTGAGGATTGGGCCTAGGCTTTGAGCTTCCTATATAACTCAGGATGACCTCGAACTTCTGAACCTCCTGCTTCCACCTCCTGAGTACTAGAAATACATCACATCTGGTTTTGCTGTGGTACAGAGCCAGCTGAGGGCCTTGTGCCTGCTAGACAAGTACTTTGTCAACTGAGCTACAACCCCAGTCCCCTGTCCTAGGTTGTGACCTTCTTATCTAGGTTTCTTCACTTTAGAAATCTGGCTCCTCTCTTGTGCAGCACAATTGTGTAGTAACAAATGACACAGCCAGGGGACCCATTCACTCTCAAAGCCAACGTACCCTTGCCCTTCTCTGGGCCCCAGAAAGACTAACCTAGACAAAAGCTAAGAAGTGACATGAGCTAGGCAACCTAAAGAGCTCTGTTTCTATGCATCCTCAGAATCCAGGAGGTAAAGCCCTCCACTGATGCAAATTGCTGTCCCTAGTCACATCAAGAGGGCCGGCTAAGAGTATACTTAAAACACATGACCATTCTCACAAAACGGCCTTGTCAGAATATACCAGGGACCTGTTTGATATGGTTTCATCTGGAATGTCCCCAAACACCAATATGTTAAGGGCTGACTAGAAAGTTGGTGTTTTAAAAAGTAAGATTAAAAAAAATATGTTGGAAATGTTTCCCAGTAAGTAGAGTATGAACAAAGTCCTGGGTTCAAACTCCAATATTGCATGGACTGAGTATGGTAGTAAAGGATTCCAAAGCCCACTAGGGAGGGAAGGGCATGGGTTAAATCCTTGGCTACAATACTGACCTAAAGGCCTGCCTGGGCTAAGTGTCTCACAAAAAAAGAGAGGGGGAGGCAGAGAGAGATACAGAGACAGAGAGAGACAGAGACAGAGAGAAGGAGGAGGAGGAGGTGATGGAGGAGGTGGAGGAGGAGGAGGGAGAAAGATTGTAACTTTCTGGAAAAAGAAGACCAAACCAATAAATTAAAAGGAACAGAAACTTCTCCAACTGTGGGTAAAGAAGGGGAGAGTCTGTGTTGTTAATCTACTAAAACAGGCCATCTCATAATCCTGTGATGATGAAAATGAAATAAACCAAGGAGATGTGAAGGATGCCAGAGGAGGGGTCCACATGGAGATGTGAACTGTCCCGAGGTGTTCATGCAATGGACAACTGAGGGAGACAGAAAGAGATGCTATGGGTACCGTGACAGCTTTGATGTTGAGAGATGGGGTTTCTAAGATGCTTTTTATTAATATGTGTATGGATGCATGCACCCCTGTATCACAACATGCAGGGAGATGTCAGAGGACAGCCTTGAGTATTTGTCCTTACCTTCAACCATGTCTATAACAGGATCTCATCACTGATGTGAGAGTCAGGCTATCCCATTTTCCCAGAGGAGCCTCAGAATTACAGAGGAGATCTACCACTATCATGGTAGCCCACTTTAGGTGGGTTCAGAGCGCGATTCCTACCCTTACAAAGCAAGTGCTTCACCCCTAAGCCATCCTTATCCTGGAAACACATTACTAATTATATTATTTGATTATAAAACCTGTCCTTCAATAACCCCAGACTTGTGAATACTAAAATAACGGAAGCTGTAAATATGAACTTTAAAAGGTATACCTTCTCCACTTCAATACATCTCTATGTTTGTAACACGATCCATTTGTAACATGAACGGGGTTTGCTTGTTGGGGTTTCTGTCCTTCTCAGTACCCCACAGCTGTTTAGCCCCAAAGAAAATCACACAGAGATCTCTATAAGTTATAAAGCTGATTGGCCCATTAGCTCAGGCTACATATTAGCTCTTGTAGCTTATATTAACCCATTATTCTGATCTATTTTTGCCATATGGCTTGGTACCTTTTGCAGCTGGCAGATCACATCCTGCTTCCTCGGTGGTCTGCATTGGACTGGGAGGAATCAACTTCCTCCTTCCCAGAATTCTCCTGTTCTCATTGCATCATTTCTTTTTCCTGTCTGGTTTTCCCACCTATACTTCTTGCCAGGCCAATCAGTGTTTATTAAAACATGATTGACAGAATACAGACAATTCTCCCACACCATATGTTTTATGTGTTGTCCTAAATTAGCATCTTTTATTCTAAAGGAAGATACTGTGCAAAATATTACAATAAACTCAGCAAAAATCCCAGGCATACATCCAATTACATAAATTGTTATCACTTCAAAGAAAAGAAAATAAACCTTGGGTCTGAAGAGATGGTTCACCAGTTAGGACTACTGGCAACTCTTGCAGAAGACCTGGGTTCCATTCCCAGTAACCTCAAGGCAGCTCAAAACCACCTGTAACTCCAGTTCCAAGGGGATTCATTGTCTACCTCTGGCTTCCATGGGAAATCCATGCACTTGGTATATATATGCATAGCCTCAGGCAAAACACATAAACACAACAACAACAAAATAAATAAATCTTAAAAATAAATAAAACTCAATATAAAATATGTTGCTATGTATGTTATTCTTTAAATGTAAAAATAGCAAAAATAATTTTATTAGAAGCCTATTAAAATGGCCACATAGTATTAAAATATAACAAAAATAATTCAGAAAACTCAGTATATATCTCTTCTAAACAGCTGGAGATCACCAAGGAGGTAACATCCTAAAGAGATGATGGTTTTCAAACAGGTTAGGAGTTAAGTATTTTCCCTCTAAAGTTGTATTACAATCTAATTGTGTGATTGCAAAGCAAGTTTTCTTATGCAAAACCCTTAAAATATTCCAGAAGAAATGAACAATTCCTCACCTGAGTGTTCATTCCTTTCTTCCTCTTGAGCTGTATTTTGACTGGGAAACAAGCCTGGTTCATATTTTTCCACCGCCTTCTTGACCTGCACACATTGGCTTGTTATGAACCAAACCCCTGAAGCTTTCCCTGGCAAAACTGGAAAAGCCATAAATATTTTTGGCAGAGGATAACCTTAAAATAAGGTGAGTGTTTTTTTATTTCAAGATCATATAACACAAGTCCAAGTGGCATACACTGAGGCAAAGAGTTAGAACATATTTTTAAATAAATATTCAGGGATATAGAGATGTTTCTCACACTAATCCATGCCAGCAACACAGCTGAGGTCCCAGACTGAGGGTTCTGTAGTAGAGCTTGTTTCCCAGGGAGCTTAGGAACTGCCACAGAGGGTGTCAGATAAAGTGACAAGGTGCTGATGTGTCTCTACCCACTCCAAAGCAGGGCTATTAAGACTGATGTGCCTAAGAGTGGTAGGGTGCAGGCTTAGCATGCAGAAGGCCCTGTGTTGGATCCACAGGCACTGCACCAAAAGAGGAAAGATAGCCCATGTCTGTAATGCCATACCTAGGGAGGTAAATACAGGAGGAACAGAAACTCAATACCATCTTTGGCTGCATAGAGAATTTAAGGTAACCTTAGGCTATAGGAGATCTAATCTCAACAACTTAAAGAAAAGGAAGGAAGAGGAAGGAAGAGAGAAAGGAGAAAAGAGGGAAGGGGAGATGAAAGGAGAAGAAAGGGCAAAAAGAGCAGAGAGACAAGAGAGGAGAGGAGAAGCAAACCGTATAACCTGAGCAAACTTGAAGTCTTAGAAGCTTGGTAATGCCCCTGAGACCAGTGACTTCCAAACTTCTGTTTTCTATGAAATCAACTAGAAAATGTAGCTGGCCTTCAGTCTCAGACTTTTAATTCTCCGGGTTAATGGTTGTCCTGGACATTTGTGTACCTAATAAATATGCTAGTACCTTCTAGCGGT
This sequence comes from Microtus ochrogaster, assembly GCF_000317375.1. Taxonomy (NCBI): domain Eukaryota; kingdom Metazoa; phylum Chordata; class Mammalia; order Rodentia; family Cricetidae; genus Microtus; species Microtus ochrogaster. The sequence continues at coordinate 7,716,361 of NW_004949097.1, read as the reverse complement.
GATAGGACCACATATTCATATCTACTGTATCTGATGGTGTGGCCATCCCAGCAACCATCAGAAGAGAACTGCAAGGCCCAACTCACTGTTGAAGTAAGTCCGATTGTTGGTTCCTGGCCACTTACCTCCAAAATAATCACAAAGAAACTGTATTATTTAAATCACTGCTCGGTCCATTAGCTCTAGCTTTTTATTGGTTCACTCTTACATATTAATTTAATCCATCTCCATTAATCTGTGCATTACCATTAGGTCGTGGCCTACCAGCAAAGTTTCAGCAAGTCTGTCTCCAACAGCAGCTCCATGGCTTCTCTTTGACTCCACCTCCCTTCTCCCAGCATTTTGTTTAGTTTTCCCGCCTACCTAAGTTCTACCCTATCAACAGGCCAAGCCAGTTTCTTTATTCACTAATGGTAATCACAGCATACAGAGGGAAATCCCACACCATCTCACACATACTTATTCTTTATACATCCACTGGCATCTTGTAGCAGGCCTATTTATTGATGTTTAGGAGGCTGTGTTGGTCACTCATAACTCTCAATTTCAAAATATGGAAAAGTGAATGAGAGAAGAGTAAAGAGAAGGCCCCATGTCCATTGCTCACATTCACTGTTTAACTTGCCTAGAAGATTGTGGCGACCAAGTTGAGGAGTGTATTTTACTCCAGTGTTTCTCATCATATGATGGACTTGCTCTTCCATCTATTTTGCTTTCTAATAACAGAAGATTTTTCCCTGAGGAATATTTAATCCCTCTTTTCAGCCCACACAGTTAGCAGGCTGACCTTACCATGAACAATACGACTAGGTAATATGAACTGGTGTATCCTATCTCTCTGCTCTGCTAAAGGAGGTCTAGGTGACCTTGTTTCACCTGTGGAATTCATAACACCACTTTCCATATATTGGATGTGAACTTAAAGGATCAACAGTTAAACTTGTAAGTTAAAAACAGAGATCCTAATGAGGAATGGTGGTGCATGACTCTAGTGCCAGAGTTTGGGAGATCAGGGCAGAAGGATCAGAGTTCAAGGTCATTCTAATCTGCATAGGAAATTTGAGAGGAGCCTGGGCTACATGACACTTTGTCTCAAGAAGATAAAAAAATATCATAATAGTATTATCAATGCATCTACATATGAAGCTCCACTTCCAAACATTTAATTCCAAAAAGCTTATTGGAATCAATGTGTTTTCTTTGTGCTTAAGCAACTTGATATTTGATTTTTTGTGTTATTTTGTTGTTGGAGGCCACTTGCTTGTTCCCAGTTGCTCATCCCCTAAAGAATCATACAGAAACCAAATTATTTGAAATACTGCTTGGCCAATAGCTTAATCATATTTTTGTCTAACTCATATCTTAAATTAACCCATCTCCATTAATCTGTGTATCACCACGAGGCTGTGACTTCTTGGGTAAAGTTCTGGCATCTGTCTCTGTTGGGGCTACATGGCTTCCCCCTGACTCCTCCTTCTTTCTCCCAGCATTCAGTTTAGTTTTTCCTGTCTAGTTCTACTCTGCCCTACCAGGCCAAGCCAGTTTCTTTATTCATTACCCAATAAAAGCAACACATATACCGAAGGACCTCCTACGCCATCACTTATCACTAGCCATCCTAAGGTACAGCAGGGTAAACAAATTTTAAATTTTCTAGCCTCTTAAGTTTTTAGAGAATAGAAGTTAGTCTTTTTGACATTCATAGTCTCTGAGTGACTGACCAGATTATTTTGTCTATGGTGTCAAACTCAGAGCCTGGGTAATCAAACTACAGCAAATGATACCCTCTAAAGCTTATTAATATCCAGCTCATTTTCAGTTCATCCCACCTTTGAAGTTGATTACATATTCATTCATCCATTCATTCCTCTTCCTCTCTCTCTCTGTCTCTCTCTGTTTCTGTCTCTCTCTCTCTCTCTCTCTCTATCTCATGTGTGTGTATGTTTAGATGTTTGGGCATGTGTATGTGGAGGTCAGAGCACACCTCAGATGGGTCAGTTCTCTCCTTGCACCCTGGGGTACTAGGTACTGAACTCACATCACCAAGCTTGGAGGTACCAACAAACCATATCACTCACTCCTAACTTTTTTGTTCAAATGTTTATGCATCAGTCGGAAGCTTTATCACAGTTTATTTTAGAGATGAGCTTGAAAGAAAAAGGTTTCTACAAATGACTTTATGAGGTTGTGAGAATAGTCAATACGTATTGCTTAAATAACTGTGTTTGTCAATTGACTGTTCACCTATCATAATCTATAAGAATATACTTTCATAAAGGAATACAATATAAAGCAAAACTGTTCTGTTGTGCTAAAAGTCCAATCCAGCGTCATGCCTGCTGATTGCTAGGCTCAGACTTCCAGCATTGAGGCTACCTAAGAGGTTTCTGTGTCTCAAGTCTGTTTGAGAAAGGCATCAACTTCAGTTTACAGTTCATTCTCAATGAGGATAAGGACATATACCGAACAAGTAACACTGGGTGTGGAAATTCCTATCTAATTCTATATTACAGAGATTAATGTCAGTCTGGATGCAGTCCAAAGGAAACTGGATGTGTTGTCAATTTGCCACGCATGCCCTGTTCTTCACAGACTCAGCTCCTCTATCCTATGACCACTCCTAATAATAGAATACCCTCAGCTTTTCAGGATTTAGCATAGAATCTTCTCAACTGTACAGTTAAACACGAAGGCTGTTTCATTTACTTGCTGTCAGCTCACATGGTTCCTGCCAGTATTTATTACCAGGGACTGACTTCTGTCTCCATTTGAGCAGCCAGCAACCCGGTCCTCTCTGAGCGCTGTCTGCCACTCTGCCAGAACCAGAGCAGTTGCAGAGAAAGTCTGTATTCTACGGCTTTTTGGCTGGGAGAATAAATTCCAGCCCAAGTTCAAGTTGAAAAAGAATCCCTCAGTAGGCAACATGGACTGTACTATCTTCTTGCGGTACCCATTAAAACCCCTCTGGCCTCAGCAGCCCTGAGTTTTACAGTACAACCATTTCATGCTTAATAACATGTTCTATACTAAGCACCATGGGAAATTCAGGGGCAGAAGGCCCTGCTTCACGTCAGCTTATTTAAGAAGAAAAAGAAAAAGCCTGTCCTAACAGCTGCTTATCCTAATGCTCACCACATGCACACACCAAATTCCTCCCACTTTTATTGTTTACCTTGGCCCTCTAAGGCTCCAGCTTCCATCTTTTTGGGTTTCATTGGGTGTGCATATTCAAACAAGCATCTACTGTTGCATTGCTTGGGGTCTAAAAGAGCAGCAGTCTGTATCTTAAATCTCATTGTCCTTGTGCCAAAAGTCAACAAAGCCTTCTAATATTAAAAAAAAAAACTTCAATAATGATTTCACATTTAAAACACATCCATCAATTCTTCCCATGAGTTTCTAGGTATATCTGTAAGGGGAGCATTTTCTTAGTTTATTAACTGATATGTTTGGTAAAGGCCTGTTTTATAAATTCAGCCATTCTGCAAATATTTCTCTAATTCTTTCAAAAGTAATAAAATCTAAACTTTGCTTTATGCAACAATAAAAATGAGGAATCTATCAAAGCAAGAGATTCAAAACACCAACTCAGTGCAGCCATGGAAAAATTTCCCTACTTAAAGGAACTGGAAAATAACATCAGAAAGATAGATAGTATTTATTTATCAAGTACCCCACCACATCTTTATATCATACATAAATATATATTATATATATATCATATATTATTTCCAGACAGTAGCCATTTTTTGAACGATGTACCCACTGACTTTATTTGTCCCGCAGATTTGTTTATAAATGTTTTCTGCATCAAACTTGGCCTCTTTCAAAAGTGAAAATATCTTAAGGGCTTGTTTGACTGTAACACAAATAAAGCAAACAAAATTTATACAATTTATTTAAATAGAAGTAGTTTGCTTGTGAAGGCTAAATGTACTAAGAATTCTGTGATTCTAATGCTACAGCCCAGTCTCACATGGCTAAATGCCTTTAACCACACCGCTGGATGAGAGGGGTTAGGGTGAGTTTGACACTCACTCAATCTCAAAGTGACAAATTTTTTATCATGCTGAAGGAATCCCACAAACTTATGACATCACTTTATTTTACCCGCTCAGTCCTGACTCTGGCAGTGGCTTCTTCTTCCTTTCCCACGGATGCAAAACTGTCCGTGAGTCATGAGAATTCCTTTTCTCAGTCAGAATGAAAACCAAGTATGGCCTTGTGCTTTTCTTTCAAGTTCACAAAGACTTCAACCAAACACTCATTATTAAGTAAGCCATGTCTCACTGACTAATTTAAGGCATTGATAAAAGCATTCCTCTCCCAAAACAAATAACATATTACTGACAATATTCAAATTAAAACAAAATTTAGATACTTGTTCTGTTTTTCCTCCATGCATACTACTTATTGTATAAAGAGAAATCCTAATAGTCTCAACAAAGCCACGCTGTTACATACAGAGTTTTAGAATATTAAAATACTGCCTTGGGGGATAAAACCGGACTTGCTGAACATAGTGGACA
>NW_004949097.1:7690866-7711732 GCF_000317375.1 Microtus ochrogaster | reverse complement strand
GGGAGCCTAGGCAGTTTGGATGCTCAACTTACTAGACCTGGATGGAGGTGGGCGGTCCTTGGACTTCCCACAGGTCAGCGAACCCTGATTGCTCTTCAAGCAGATGAGGGAGAGGGACTTGATCGGGGGAGGGGGAGGGAAATGGGAGGCGGTGGCGGGGAGGAGGCAGAAATCTTTAATAAATTAAAAAAAAATAAAAGACTGCCTTGAGCACAGATATGTGTTCAAAAAGATTTTTTTTATGCTATCACCTGTGATATCCAAAAACACTGGAAGCAAAACGGCAGCCCAAGACCTATTAGCAAGGGTAACTTTAAAAAGTTTTCTGAAAACTCTGGCTACTGTTTAGGAATACATAAATACACACCTGGCACATTTTTTTCCTTTGAAAAGTTAGCTAATTATAGGACATATCTCTTGCACCTCCATGGGGGACCTGAAAGATGAACTAAGACATTTTATTCCCTATATTTCTTTTATTTGGAGTGTTTCCATCACAGTCGCTGAGGAGGGACTTGCCCAGTATCTCAAAACACTTTCATGGCTTCCTCCAGCTATGCTGGGCATTCAGATCTCAATTTTGTCCATTTTGAATTGACTCTTGTACAGGGTGAGAAGTAGGAATTCTGCAGGTGTAAATTGCTTTCCTAGCAATATCTTTTTAAAACCTTCAGAGGCAATAGCCGCATGAGCTTATTTATGCGTCATCTATTCCTCCATCTCGATGTCTGGTGCTGTGCCAATGCAGTGACATTTTTTTTAAATATATCTCTGTGATATAATTTGAGCTCTGAGAGCCCATGCTTCTGATTTTTCACATTTATTCTAATGTTGCTTATAGGTTTTTCACTCACAGCCTTTATTATATTGAGGTGTATTCCTTTTACTCTTGGTTTCCACAGGTATTTTCTCTGGAGGGGTGCTGACTTCTTCAAAGGACTTGGGTGTATCTATTGACACAAATCTGTGATTTCTGTGACCAAGTTACTTAGGTGCTGCGTTACAGCCACTGGTTCACATATATTGAGCCATGCTTGCATCTCTGGAATGAAAACACCTTGATCATTATGTGTGATCTTCTTAACATGTTTGTAAATTCAGTTTATGAGGATTTTATTAAGAACTTTAGCATTTCTTTTCATAAGAGAAATGGGTGTGTAGTTTTTTTTTTCTCTTTCATTCTTTCTTATCTGCATTTGGTACCAAGGGTATAATGGCTTCGTAGAATGAGGGCTATAGTGGTGTTAGAAGTCCTTCTGTCTGTGTGTTACTTTTATTGGTTGGTGAATAAATCTGTTTTGGCCAGTGGCTTAGCAGAATAGAGCTAGGTGCGAAAACTAAACTGAATGCTGGGAGAAAGAAGGTGGAGCTGAGGAAACACCATGGGACTGCCAGAGGGGAAAGATGCCAGCTGCCACCTGGAACCTTGCTGGTAGGCCATGAGCCTCATGGTAAAATCTAAAATAATAGAAATGGGTTAACCAAAGATATAAAAGATAGCTAGCAATATGCTTAAGTGATTGGCCAAGCAGAGATTTAAATAATACAGTTTCTGTGTGTGATTATTTCCGGGAGTCTGTGCAGCCAGGAAACAAGCAAGCGGCCTCCTACAACACTCTAGTGTACCTCCCTTCCTATTTCTCAGAACCATTTTAGTAATAATAGCATTAGATTTTCCTTAAAGATTTGTTAGAATTCACAGTAAAAGCATAGTCTTGGGATTTTCTTTTTTGTTAGTGTTTATCACTGCTTCAGTCTTGTTGCTTGTTAGAGATATGCTTAAGTAGTTGATATTCTTTTAATTTTTATAGGTCCTATGTGTCTAGTGATTCATTTATTTCTTCTAGAACTTTCCATTTCTTGGAAAATGTTCTTAAAATTATTCTCTACAAGTCCCTGAATTTCATTTATCTGTGTCAAGCCATTCTTCTTTTAATCTCTGATCTTATTATTTGGGGTCTTGGTTCTTTCTTTCATTACCTTCAATTTGATAGGTTTGCTTAAGGATTTGTCAATCTTGTTTAGTTTTTGAAAGGACCAAGACTTTCCACATCTTAGTGTCTTTTCCATTCAGTTAAACTTTTTGTTTCAATTTTCAAAACACTAAACCTAGTAAGAGATAAAGTGACCACCAGAGTTATCAACATTTAGGAATTATTCTTAAATATTTTTTCTAAGTAAATAAAATTATAACTCATACATGAAGCATTTTAATAACTATGTAATGGGAGAACCAGGAGGGTGTTCTAATTAATTCAAAGACAGCCCTAAAGAACCATGTGCACATTGGCAATGAAGAATACTAGAAAGATCTTACAAATAGATGCAAAATTGGCCTATCCATGGGACAATGATTTACTGCAGCCTGCTGATCACATTTCACTTTCATTTTTGTGGGTAAGAATTGCCTACTCTGTTGTTAGTTTTCTAGAACTGAAGAGGAGCTGTGACATAGTTCAAAGATTAAAAACGGTGGTGATATGCAGCAATAGCATGCTAAAAGAACAGTGCTCATAATCCACCCCAGTCATTCCCATGATTATGTTGTGTTGCCTGGCAACAAAAATCCTGCAGGTGTAACTAAATTTATTAATCTTAAACGTTAAAATAGAAAGATTACATGGATGGGCCCAATCATGACAGACCCTCAAAAGCAGAATTTTTTTTTGTTTTGTTTTGTTTTCTGCTAGCAGCAACAGGGTCTTACGTTTGCCAGATCATTGCTGGTGTGAAGACAGACCAGTCAGTCCTTTGAGGAAACCTGAGTATGTCTTCCAGTCACTGACAATGATCTCCAGCCAACAACCACTGAGAAAAACAAGGCTACAGAACTGGATTCTACCAATAACCCAGTTAAGCCCAGAAGGTCCTTTTTTTTCAGAGAGTACAATGAATAACTCTTTTAACCTTGATATACCCTTAGCTGAGAACCCATTTCTGTGTAGGACAGAAACTGGAGAATTGTAAGTTAATATAGAAATATTATTTAAGTCAGCATCATATTAATTTACAATAGAAAAGCAATATACACACCAATCCCTTTGGCCTACTCAGAAACATTTGTCATGATATTAATTAACTAATCACATTCTTATGTATCTGTTAACTACAAGAACAAGAAGGCAACCATGGAGATTTTCACCTGAAGATGAAATATAGATAATTTGGTAAATTATCTTGGTAGGATTAGGCAACACCTAAGGAGTTAGTGGATCACACCCTAAGTGTGTTTGTCAGGGCATCCACTCAGAAAATTGGATGCTATGGGTGTAGTAAGAAATCAGAGGTCCAGCCTACCAATAGCAGAGGCCTGGAACTGATTTCCTGCCAGTCTCCAAATGAGTTGGTGGAGGCACACAGGCCACCTAGACACTTCACCAGAAAAACTGGAATCTCAGAACTTCAGATTAGTGATGACCTCCGCCTGCTAGAGTTCTGCCTGGACTACTTTAGACCCTGCCTCAAAACTTCAAAAGGAAAGTGAGCCTCTTTCAGAGATTAGACCATGAATTCTGACTTGATGAATAAATGAGTTCCTTGATAGATTTATACTTATCAGAAAATGATTTTTAAAAAGCAGGTGATGCCAAGGTGAAGGAGGTCACTGGGTTTATGTATTTGAAGGTTATGTTTTTCTCGGAACCCTGGTGTCTTTCTGTATGTCTCCTCCCTCTGATCCCTGATCAGTCACGAAGTAAACATCTCTCTGACACATTTCCTTTGTCTTGACATTCTGCCCAAGATCATGTGACCGTGAAATTATGAGCCAACTCCTCTGAAATCATGAACCACAATAAATCCATAAATTCTCCCTTTACATTGCTTCTATCAAGTATTTTGTCACAGTAATGAGTAACTGATATAGACAACATTTAGTTTAATGACCAAAAGTTTAAGGATTTGGAGACACAAGGTCACATAGACTAATAAGTTAAAAGTTAAAACACATGCATGTGCATACATACACACACAGTTTTATTTGACTGACACTGTATAGAATTCACAAACAGCACAGGAACAGCCAAGTCTACATTCCTCTCTATCATGCCCATGGCTGGCAAGGTCAGAAGTACTGCTGTGGAGGTAAGTGTCACTCTCCCTGTCACACCCTGCATTGGGACACCATCCTGTCAGGAAGCCCCGTGCCCATGAGCAGAGAGTCTGTGGTCCCCTCCTGGGAAAACAGCAACTTCATCGCCTGGATGGTGGTGCTTGTCCCACACTGGCTGGCCTTTTGGAGAACAAAGAGAAGCTGCCTATGTTTGTGCTGGCAGGTGCCCCATAATGGAGCCAGCACTGACAAGTTCCAGCTGTGGGAAAATGGCCACGGCCAGCTAGGGGAGTGTGTGGTGCGCATAGGGCATGCTGAAGAACCAGAAGAAAGGGGAGTGTGTGGTGTGCATAGGGCATGCTGAAGAACCAGAAGAAAATTATACATTCACAAATACACATCTGTGGATATTTTAAAACAACTATTCCTTCTTCATTTGACTCCTAAAGTTACAGAAAAATATATATTTTGGAAACAGGGGAGGTGGATTTTTTTAATCTTTAATATGCCACTGTAGTGTGGTATATTAAGGGACTGGTTTGTCTAAAGAGGCCCACCTAATTTTTTTTTCTCCTTTAGACAATTAGAAGTAAATAAATATAAAACATCTTATTAGCTGGTCTCTCTCTCTCTCTCTCTCTCTATATATATATATATATATATATATGTGTGTGTGTGTGTGTGTGTGTGTGTGTGTGTGTGTGTGTGTGTGTGACTATCTCTTTTTCTCTCTGATAGGCTTTGAAAATGAAATGTCCCCCATAGGACTATGTCTTTGAAAACCTGCTCCTCAGGTGGTGTCACTCTTCAAGGAGCCTGGAGAACCATTAAGAGATGGAGCCTAGCTCAAGGAAGGAGGCCACTGTGCAGACAGCCTTAAGATTTGTAGTGCGGCCCCAGGTCTGGTCTTCTCTCTGCTTTCTCACACACCCAGACCGGACCCCAGTTATAAACTACTATTCCTGCCTCCTCCCTTCCCAGCAGGATGGACTGTACTCATCCTAAACGGTGAACCCGATGAATCTGTTTACCTTTACATTGCTTCAGCTAGGTATTTTATCACAGAGATGAAGAAAGCAACTAGTATGCTGCACCCCCAAACCTCTTTATTCCTTCTGTTTTCCCTCCCCCTTTTAAGGATCTGGAAGTAATATCTTCCACCGCATAGGCACTCTGCATGAGGTAGAGGTGCTCATGGAGACGGGACCAATTCACAGCAGAGTCAGGGTCTAAAAGAAACCAAGGGAATTGCTCTGTTTTCCAGGGTTTGCAATACAGCTGAGGAAGGAAATGTCCTCAGGTCCAGACACTACAGATTTACTGCTGGTTCTCATCTCAGCAACCATGATTAAGACAAGCTATATACATGAACCATTTGTACATTCTTATTAGTTGAAAGGCATGTAGGAAATTTATATAGGAGGAATTCTGAATAGATTTTGGTCCGTGGCACTGGTGATCATTCCTAGACTGTTATCCCCTTTGAAAGTACCATACCTGGCATATACTCCCACTAAATCAACAAGAAAGGCAAAAAGAAAACTCAAAACTGGAACTTAAGAGAGCAGAAAGTTTTCATTGAGATGAGGGTACTTCTTCTTAAGACATAGTTAGAAAAAATTATACTCAGTGAATCTGATGCAGTAGCCTATTGATGTACTCCAGAGGATTTAATTTAAAATTGAAGAGGGCATGAAGGTTGCCAGTGGCCATGTCAGAGAAGCAGCAAGTGGCAATTGCAGTTCGAGGTGTCGGCCCACAAGAAGTCAAATCCCCATGGGTGAATTCTGGATAGGCAGGGCCTGTCTTTTGCTTCTGCTGTGCCCCCACATGTTTTCTGCTGCCATCTTTCTCTAGTATCTGTAAATGGGCATGGGGAGATACCCACAGCCCTTAATGGAATATGATCATCTCATGGGAATCCTGTTCTACTTGGTATTTTTACCTGTGAATTATTATGGAGATGATTTCCTCCTAAGCTGTACTGTTTTACTGAAACAATGATTTTCTATAATAGTGTGTTAGCTTAAACAGTATTTTGATGAGTGAGTGTTTTTAATAAACATAGTAAGGAGGTTAGTTTAGTGGAAAAATTAACATAGGTAACAGTAGAATAAAATATTGCCCCTGCCTCTGATAAAGCAGAGGCTGCAGAGGATAAAAATATAAAACAAGGAAGTGCCACACAGCAAGAACACATGAGCTTCTATTGGGAAGCCATATAGACAGAGGCTTAGGTTAATGATTAAGAAAAAGAATTGAGTCCCAATAGCCCAGCTAGCTTAAATTCTTTTAGTCTTAATGTTGGGAGGTATGGGCACAGGTTTTGGAGTGCATCATAGCTGAAACAAAGCCTTAGAATGACCTCAGATCAAATTGAGATATTTTGATAATAGCTTTGGGGTTAGGGATCAAAATACAAAGCAGCCCAGTTATTACTGCCTGACATACTTTCCTTGTGAGGACTGGTTGGTGATCAAAGATGATGATTAATTCCTTGTGCCCATTTCTGTTCTCACTCTCCTGAGATATGTGTTTGTGTATGTATAAGTATATACATGTATATGCATATATTATTATTAACTATTGATGAGTGGGTATGCACCCTAAAGATTTCAAGTAGAGCTGACTGTTTTTCATGTATAAAAGTTTTGGTTTGTGATTCCTTTAAGATTACCTTTCAAGATAAGTAATAAGGTTACTTAAAGATTGGCCCTTTCTTTGAGGTCACAAAGCCCAGCCTGTCAGTAAAGACCTGGCTGAGAAGACTACCTTACCTGCTCACACTCCCTTCATCTATAACAACTTGCTTGGGTATGAATGGATGCGGTTTCTTGGGACAGTTTGTTTTTCACCTGTAATACTAAAAATGTTTAAGTATGTAAGAGATACAGATAACATGCTGTTTTTCCTAGTATTTATTGTAATCATTAACTTGGAAAATAGGATGTAACCACGTTGTACTTTTTATATTGCTTAAAAGTTTGTTGGGGTATATGAGCTGTAGACAAAATTCTGCATATGTATACACTGAGTTTTGGTCAAGCCCACTGTGATGGTATGAATATAAATGGCTCCCATAGGCCCATAGGGAATGACACTATTAGGAGGTACACATGGCCTTGCTGAAATAGGTATGGCCTTCTTGGATTGAGTGTATCACTAGGGGAAGACTTTGAGGTCTCCGATCCTTAAGCAAGGCCCAGTGTGCTATTCTCTTTTTGATGCCACATGTAGAACCTCTCCATGCATCCTGCCATAATGGTAATGGTCTGAACCAGCCCTGATTAAATGTTTTTCCTTTATAAAAGTTTCCTGTGTTCGTGGTGTCTCTTCACAGCAATAGAAACCCTAAGGTGCCCACCCTCATTTCCTTTGCTCTAATTCCTCTCTCATTTCCCTAGCCACCATTTCCTTGCAACTTCATGCTTTCTAACCCACCAAGTCCAGACAACACTGGCAGGATGGTCGTGGGTGTGTATGGCTGTCTACTGGAGCACAGATCGCCTCTTAGAGCACATGTCCTTGAAGGAAACTGACTCTCCCTCTGCCAGAAGCCATTCATTGCCAGTAGCTCCTCAGCAAGGAACCCACCTCTCTGATCCATGCTGGAATTTTATCTGGCTCGATTGTGCACAGGTCTCAAGTGTTCTGTCGCAGTTACCATGGGCTCATATGTGCAACAGTCCTGTTGTGTCCTAAACACACTGCCTCACTAAAGTCAACCCCTCTGGCTCTTCCAATCTTCCCTCATCCTCCTCTTCCTGGATGAACCCTGACCCTCAGAAGGGGATACAGACATTCTGACTAGGTTAAGATGCAATCAATGGAGTATTGACTCACCTATGCACGTATAAGTAATTAAGCTTTCTGCTTTGGAAGAAAAAGAATTCTATGAGGATGTCTGCCCACATTTGTTGAAAACAGTCTGTTTTCCAGGTACAGCAATGTGTGTTTTATAGCAATGTGTGAACATATGTTTATTATTCCTAAAGCCTATACTCTTAATTTTATCTCACTATTCTTGTGAAAAAAATTAAAACAGAGTATATTAACTAGGCTTGGTGCCTCAGATCTCTGATCCCAATACTTGGGATAATGAAGCAGGAGGATCAGGAGTTCAAGGGTAGCCACAGCTATATAATAAGTTTGAGTTAATCTCAGTTTCATGAGACTATTTCCAAAAAAAGAAAAAGAAAAAGGGGGGGGGGGAGGAAAAAAGGGGAAAAAAATAAGGACAGGCTAGATGTATGACTCAGTGGGTAGGTAAAGGCACCTGCTGCTGTTTCTTCTTCCCCAGAACCTACAAGATATAGGAGAGAACAGACTACTAAAAGTCATCCTCTGACTTCTACAAGTATGCTGTGATACAACCATACCTACATGAACACACACACACATGCACACACACATATGCACACACACACACACAAGAAACCCATAAAATAAAAAAACTTTGTATACAGAGGGCATGTGTATGTGTAAGTGTTTGTGTGTGCATATGTGTAGCAATCAAGCCTAGGGCTTCACACAAGCTAAGCAAGTACCCAACCACTGAACTGGATCCCAACCCCATGAACAAGATTTTTATTTTTGCCCCATCCTCAAAAGAATAAACCTCTTACCACTGAATCCCCAGCAATCTTCCCAGAACAGCATGGATACAGGAAGCGCTCCAGGTGTTGGCCCACTGTAAGAACCAGTGTGCTCCCACAGCTTGAATATCCATTTCATCTGTTGTGTCTGTAGTGCTGCGTGTCCCACGGTTTACCTTGTGGGTAGCATTCCAGTGCTTCCTTAGCATGCATTCATGAATGTCAGTCAGGTTTTGTGCTGACCTACTCTTTGCAGGTTAAACTGGTTCCTCTTTCCTCATGTTAAAGCTGTGTATTAAGCGAATGGTTTGCCACGAGCAGCTTTTTTAATAGAAAAGGAACTGCTGAACTCCCAAGGTACTGAGCCTGAAAACAACCAACTTGACAGGCAAAGGGCTTCAAACGTGATTAATGCAATGAAACCATTTTGCATAATCTAGTCCTAAGGAATACAAATAAAAATCAGGCATGACTGGTAATACCTATTTAAGGATTAAGAAAATGCAGAATATATGAGATTAAAATATCATTTTAAAATATACAGTTTTTAAAGTAGGAAAAAAATCCATATTTACAGCCAGAGATTTAGGTTTGAATGTTAGCATGTGTCTGAATATATCTTTCACCTTCTTTGTCCTGAGTGGTTCCCAGTAGCATTTGTGTATTTGTGTGTACAGAAGAGATAATAAAAAAAACTTAAAAGCATAATTTGTACAAATGATTTTCATGTTGTATCCCATGATTTAAAAACTCTCCATAGGACAAACTCTACTAATGTGTCTTCATAAAATCAATTTTAGAAGTATTAAAGGGATTGATTGCTTTCTTTTGAAAGGTTTTGTTTTTATTCTAACTACGTGATAAGTGTGTCTACGGGGGATTTTGTGCATGTGAATGCAATACCCTAGAAGGCCAGAAAAGGGTGTTGGATCCTCTGGAGCTGTAGGCACAGGTGTTTGTGAGCTGCCCAGCATGGGTGCTGGGAACCCAACCTCTGGCCTCTGCAAGAGCAGCCCGAGATCCGCAAGTACTGATGACAGCCCCAGTGATATGTTTTCTAAAAGCATTAATGAAACAACAAAGATAGACTTTGTCCTTGCTCTGTTTTTTATGAGAGTTATAGTTATGCCATGTCAGAAATTACTTGTATTTAACAATTAATAAGTGTCAATTAAATATGATGAGACTGGTATTGACACTGCCCACTTAGAATGTTCCACTTCCTATCTTAGCCAACTTGAGGAGAAACAAATGCTTGACAAGGGGTCCTTTACTAACTTAACCAGAGGAGGATACGTGGCATTTGATTCTTCTAAAACCATTTTCATTTTTAACAACTGTCAGTACTGGGAACATTATATTCTAACGCTTAGTCTGTACATTTTCTGTTTCTCTCCAGCAGAGAGTTTATTTATCCTACTACTGTGTCCTTGTGTTTAGATTAGTGTCTAACGCCAAGAAGCCCTTGGAAAATACTGCCGGGTTGTAGGATTTGTAACTCTTCGGTCTTGTGTTAGTTGACCACGTATTTTCTAGCTTGATTTTCAGGCTAAATTTTGGGAGAAGATAACAATAGTCCAAAGCGATTTGTACTTTTGGACAGAGCAGACCGTTTTCTTAGATCTTAGCTGGAATGAGTTAATTCCAATAGAAACCTTTTGAAATATTCTCATTGCACAGATAAGGAAATAGTTACACAGAAGGGAAAAATATGCCTGAAGTTATTTATCTAGAGAGTGGATGAACTTGGATTTTAACCCAGCAAGTGAGGCTCAAGTTGCCATGACGTCAGTGATTGCATTGCAGGCCATTCCGTGTGTTTATCTTACGTTAGAGAGCTAAGGTTGAGAGTCTAGGGTGGAAACTGTACCTTTTCCTTTTCCTCCTGCGTATTTATTTATATTCACTGCCTGTTAGTTTATCTCTGGTTTCATCATCAGGGATGGCTATAGTAGAAATGAATACAGAAAAATACAGGCATGTATGTCAAATAACCATATTTAGGGCTATTGGTTTAGAAATGGCTAGTGTTAAAAATACACTAAATGTTACCTCTTCTGAATGTTGTCATCATAAAGTTGAGGAAGTAGAGTCTGACAGGTGCAGTAGAGCCTGTGATCCCTGGGAACACTGGCTGTCCCTGCAGCTTAAAGCTCTCAGGTGGCGTGCTTTCTAATGAGCAGCTGTTTTTTGATAATGAGGTATTGATACTTCATTATTAGAATGCTATAAATAATAAATGGAACAGAAAACTCTACAGGGAGGGGTGAGTAAAGGGCTCTTCATTTCCTTAATTAAAAAACTTTTAAAAAACATTTTTATTTGTACGTGTGTGTGTGTGTGTGTGTGTGTGTGTGTGCACATGTGCATGCCCGTGCACGTGCAGGCTTATGAATTTAGGTCATCAGGCTTGGCAACAATCACCATGACTTGCTAAGCCATCTTACCAGCCCCAGAAAGCATGAATACTCAAAGGCAGAAACGAAATGATAGCAGGATGTCTCTTTTGAGAGGTAGAGATCTCTGAGACAGAGAAAATCGAAAATAAATTAAGTTTAAAAAGATGATCCAAACATCTGGAATAATCCAAATTATCACACAGGAGTCCTGGGGGTGGAGGCAGCCTCAGAATCAGCCCACGCATTGAGAACTGGAGCATGGAAATGAGCCGCACAGCTCACAGAACACTTGAGAAAACTGCATCCCTCCGTCTCTTTACCTATGTGCTCAGGGTGACTGCCACTCACTGCTCTTGGCTTTGGCGAGCCCTTCTGTTTCTTTCTCCGTGCAGTGTGCTGACAACTCCCAAATTTGGGAACTGAGACACACTGAAGAGAGGGTGAGGTACTTTCGGCCTCCCTGAGATGCAGAAGGAAAGAGGAAAGAAAAATAGACACAAAGATCTAGGCAGAAAACTATCTCTTCTGAGACTGGGTCACTATGTAGTCCCAGCTGGCCTGGAACTCACAGAGATCCATCTGCTCTGCTTCAGAACTGCTAGGATTAAAGGCGTTCCCCAATACATTCAGCTTTTTAGAAGATTTCATTTACTTACGTACTTATTTAAAATGTGCACCTGCCTGTATGTATGAGCACCACACGTGCAGGTGCCTGTGGAGGCCAACAAAAGGTGTTGGCTCTCCTGGAACTAGAAAGACAGGTGGTGGTAAGCACCAAACCTGAGTGCTGAGAATCAAATCCAGGTGCTCTGCCAGAGCAGCAAGTGTCTTTAGCCACTGAGCCATCTGGCCATTGGGAAATACCTTGAGCTCTCCGTAAGGATCTTGGGTCTGTAGGCTGCTCTAAGAGTCAAAGCCAGATTTCCCATGGCTGTGGAAGAATATCTTGATTATTTTTTACATTTCATACATGTTCTTTCTATCTATATTTCTCACGGGATGGAGTAAGGGATGCAAATTCAGAGAAGTGGGGCGGGGGCCAGGCAATAAAGAAAGATGGCTGAGTTAATGTCCAAATTTTCTTTTCTTTTTGTTTTTGTTTTTGTTTTTCGAGACAGAGTTTCTCTGTGGCTTTGGAGCCTGTCCTGGAACTAGCTCTGTAGACCAGGCTGGTCTCGAACTCACAGAGATCCACCTGCCTCTGCCTCCCAAGTGCTGGGATTAAAGGCATGCGCCACCATCGCCCGGCTATGTCCAAATTTTCATCAGCAACCCGTTTGCTAGACTACAATGAAAGAAATGCTATCTTCAAATTGACATGCAAATTGTTGACTTTGGCCAATTTTGAAAAATGAGAAAACTCTACAAAGTGTCTGAAAGGGATCTTTAGCAACAGCTGATGAGACGACATTCAGTCAAACCCGTTGGTTTGGTATCGGCAGCAGTATTTACTGTAACGTTCACCAGATTTGCCACCATGGGCAGATTGCTGGGCCCCACCCTGAGCTTTGAATGTCTTGTCTGGAGTGGAGCCAGCAAGGGCCCCTGGATGCTGTCACACTGATCACCTAGGACAACTGATCGGTTCGTCCCCGTTTGGTTTAAGCTTTCTGATGTAATAGTCTGCACCAGGCTTTTTCCTTTTGGACTGCAACAAGCTCTCAAATCATGCCTGGGAGGCTTGTTATTAGTTTTGAATGCTTGGCCTGGCTTAGGGTTGTTTCTGGCTGGTGATTTTAAGTTAATTTAACCTGTTTCTCTTTATCTACATTTTGTCTTAGGGTTTTTACTTTTCTTTCCTTCTATATATCTTACTTACACTGCTTCTCGTGAGCCTCCAGCATCTTCCTTGTTCTCTCTTCCTCCTTCTCTCGTTCCTCCCAAGCCTAGATTTCTCTGATTTATTCTCTCTGCCTTCCAGCCCCCCATCCTTTCTCTGCCTACCTATTGACCATCCAGCTCTTTAGTAGACCAATCATGTGCCTTAGGCATGCAAGGTAAAACAACTGCAATGTATCTTAACATAACTAAACAAATGCTTCATAACCAAATGTAACATACCTTTACACAGCTCAAGTAATGTTCCACAGCATCAACAAATGTATCACATCTTTGCATAATTAAAATAATATTACACAGCAATAGTCAGTTTGTGACTCTGGCTTTAAAAATAACTTGCATCATTTTTGTATCAGTCGATAGCATCTCTCCTCTTTTTTTTAAAAAAAAATCTCAACTGAGTAACACACAAACAAAAAGTTCACCAACTATTTGGACGCATTTGAAGATATGGTATAAAAGTAGTTATTGTAGTTCAGAAGCATTCTTAATTTTTTTAAGTTGAAAGTTACTAAACAGAATAAAAGCCTCTGCTGAATGTCTTGTGTATATCCTTTGCTAAGGTCTGACTATATCTGCATCTTCTAAAGAGCCATACATAGAAACACTACGTCCCAAGAGGAGAGAGGAGCCTTTAAGAAGTGACAGGACCACGAAGAGATTTGTCCTCTTACAAAAGAAGCTGCTGGACTGGTGGTGTGGATACATGAGACAGAGGTTCCTTAGCAATTGTGAGTCCCTGGGTTTGATCTCTAGCATTGCAAAATCACTAGATAAAAAAAAAAAAGAAAGAATGAATGAATGAATGAATGCCCAAAGTGCCCATCTCATTCTGGTGTTGTTTTGTGTTTGTGTTACTTTGTTTTCCTTTTTGAGACAGGATTTTACCTTGCTCAGTCTGGCCTTGAGTTTTTCTCACTGTTTTACTGAGTCTGGCCTTGAACGTCCTATGCCCCTGCCTCCACCTCCCAAGTGCAGGAATTACAGGTGAGCATCACCACATCTGCTGAAATACAATGAATTTTTTTTAAGTTTTGAGGATGGAACTCTGGCCCTCAAGCACTGCACACACCAGGCAGGCACTGCAGCTCAGCCACATTTCCACCCCTGGTTCACCCCATCATTCGAGGTTGGTGATCAGCATATACCATCCATGAGCATAGGCCCTCATCAGACATGCAGTCTCTACTCCTTCCCCTCAATTGATTTAAAAAAGAAATAAGAAAAATAGTGAGTGTCTCCCCTTAACCTATAAAGCTGTAAGAAAAAAAAGCACCTATTGTTTAATAAGATATTCCTATCACACACACCAGGTATAGTAGTACTTCTGTTAGCAGTACCAATGATTCAAGGTGTCTTAGCTAGTTTTCATTTATAAGAGACTATCTGTGCTATTTTCTGATTATAAATGTCCCTGGATTTCATGACCTTGCTGCCCTTTTCATTGGTTCTGTGCCTTAAATGGCAAACTAAATTTGTGTGTGCGCTCAGCGTCCTATCTATGAAAATGAAGACAGAACAATGATGCCATGAACTATTGAATTTCTCCTCATTTTAATATATCCAGCAGAAAGAAAGTTAAAAGGGTAAACTTGCCAATAGACTCCTGAATGAACTCAGTTTGAAATACTTGGACCCAGATTGAACAAATGTAAGTTTGCTCCAGTATTGGGGGCTGTCTCTGCATCATTCTCAAGGAGATTAACCACTTGAAGGACATGTTAGTAGGGATGTTATTGAACTATTTTTCCCTTTAATTGGCCTTAAATTTCAGTGTGAATGTAAGTCTGGGTAGTAATGCCACATTTGACTCCTAGAGGAGACTTTGCAAAACACAAATGATAACGCTAAGGGTCAAAGCAGTGTTTTTCTCATAAACCTGCATTTCTGTTTGGAAAGACGAAGTCTAAACTTCATGGGCAAGATGTTTGTGTCTGGTACTTAAGCCTTTAAAAGCTCCAGAGGACAGCATTGTACCAGGGCTATCTTCTTCTTCCTGGACTTGAAAGTTACTTGTACAGAGCACAGATAGGTGTTAAAATCAGCCCGAGAATGATAAACTCAACTTACAGAGAAACTGAGGAGGCTAAGTGCTTTCTGTTTACCCATTGCTGAACACTGATTGCAGCTGAGAAGTGTGCTTATTAGGAACATTCAGACAAACAGACAGCATAGATAACACTAGTCGGGCAACAGAAGACTTGAACTGTCAACTTGTCTCTCCCATGACGGCACTCCTCTCTGGAGATGGAGTGATAATTAATTGAGCGGATGCCCTCAAAGCTCCTGGTCAAATGTGTGGGACTCATCGCAGTAGCCAGGAAAGTGGTGGTCTTGATAAAGGCCTTTTTGTATCACGGCAATGATAAGCCTTTATGAAATAACTTAAATTTCCTCTACAAACATCAGTTTTATACTCAACAGTATGAGAATATTTTATGGCAAGTGGTCTGGAGGATGTTTATCTTTGAGACAGGGTCTCACTGTGTAATCCTGGACTTGCTGTGCAGCCCAGGTTAGTTGTGAACCTTTTCTATGGTATACACCACCATGCCTGACTTAGAAGGAATTTGGAAAGACCCCTTCCAGTGATAAAAGCAGTTTCATGCTGAGAGGATTGTGAAATACGTGATGCTTATCATAAGCTGACCCCTAAAGACTAAGCAACTCCCCTGAAGAAATAATTCATTTTCTTGTTTGTGTTCTAGCAAAGCAATGACCAAACTTACCAAAGAACAGATCCTGTACCACTGAAGGAGGAAAAGGCTGAGACCGTGGTTAAAGGGAATATGAAGTCCATAGAAAGTCATTGCTACGTGTGTTTAAGGACACACCATGCAGAGTGACTTCCTGCGCAAATGTTTCTATCAGCTGGTCACGGGAGAGTTCCCTGGGTTCCACAGGCACAGACAGGTTCAAAGTGATACTAAAGCGAGACCAGTAGGCTTCTTACAGCTGGCATGTTGCTGCCCTTCAAAGGGCTCTAAAATGCATTTAGTGGATTGCAACAAGGATTTGAAAATCAGAGAGTCCAATTCATCAACTGTAAGGTAAAACAAAACTTGTGACCTAAGATTTTCAAGACTGAAAGCCCAAATTCTGGCACCTCTGACAGACTAGGCTTGGTCAGTGTCCCCTGAAAGAGCTGAGCAAATGCTGAGAGATGTATTCAATGCAACCTCATTGGGAAGAGGCATGAATAAAGGTTATCAATGACCACAAGTCTGTCTTGAAGTAGTGATGTGAGCTTTGGGTTATGGCAAGGTGGGCAATGTCATAATCCACATGTTGAGCGGCTTCTGTCGGGGTCCAGCCTTGATGAAATTCATATGTTCCAGGGTAGGAGCATGAGAATTAGAATTATTAAGCAAAAGGAACACACACACACACACACACACACCTAAAACCAACCAAACGTTGGGCGCCAAGTGTAGACGTAAGTCACAAACGATGCCACAGCAGTTTGGAATTATGATTAATAGGGTACTATTTATTAAAAGGGGAAAAAACTTACAGATCACCGTCAGCCCTCTGTACAACCAGGAAAAGAGTCTAGTCGCCAGCCGAGCAGGAAGTGAAGAGAGCGAGAGAAGGAAGTGGCCGCTTTTTTAAAGGGAGAGAGACCACGCCCCAATGGGCGGGCATCTCAGCGGCTATAGGCTGGAGGAGCGGAAGGACCTCCCGCAACACACACACACACACACACACACACACACACACACACACACACACATATATATATATATATATATATATATATATATGAGAAATAAAAAACAGAAACACAGAACAACACTGGGAGGAAAATTCGGTGACTACAGAACTGCCTGCATTTGTTTTCCACATGCTTACATACCTCACTCCAAAGGGGAGGAGACAGGCAATAGACTTCACTAACATGGTATAAGAAATAGACTTGAATTCTCCAACCTTTGGTCCATGTGGAGCAGATCCACCTCTATATCCAAAATTCTGGTTAGGTCAAGATCTCTTGTTTATAGCCACATCTGTTGTCAACAACTTTGAAAGAGCCAAAATAAGCTCACACTTTCTGACCTTTAGTCAAGGTGGAACAGGCTCACATCTGTGAGCCCTCACAGGGCAAGAGGCATGCATAATAGTCCTGGCCTACAGGTGGTTAGCTTCCTTGACCAGGCTGTCAGCTCTGTTCCTGCAAGATGGTCCACATCCTTCATGCATGGAGAGCAAGATGGTTTTGTTCCAAGGTCTGGTCTCACTCTTATGATAATTGCTCTCATGGGAATAGGGCTATTTTATTTCCAAGGGTTTACGATTCTTGAAATCCAAAGCAAATGCAGATTGGGACAATGTCTTCTCTCTGTACCTTGAGCCTAGAAGGAGGAAGAGATGAACTAAACACACATACCCTGAACAATGAACAGATCATGGCAAGCAGATGACCCCAAAGTCAAGGGGACAGAGAGAAAATGAGAGCAGAGACACCAGGCTTCCACATGCATACAGCTGCCTTGTGAACCCAGGTGAGGAATGAAAACTTTCTAGCAAAATCAGACCCCAGGTTCCTGTTTCAGTTTCACAATACACTGCTACAGTGCAGGTGTGTCACAGTGCAGGTGTGTCTGTCGTCTGTCATTGGCAGGTGTGTCACAGGGCAGGTGGGTCCTTAGCCAAATATTCTTTTCAAATGTGTATGGGAAAGAGAGTTTATGCTCAGGGACGCCGTCAGTGAAGATGGTATTTCTTTGAAGATCTTCGGCAAGACAGTTTGCAAATCACTTTTACTTGTGAGGAAACAGTGATAAGGTTATCTGGATTACTGATAAAACAAGGACACTAATCACAAATCACGACTGTTCTATGGAGTCACATGATGCCACTTGTAACTCCAGAAGATATCATTTCAGATGGTATATTCCAGAATGTTGAAATCTCCTGAGACGAAAAACTCTAAAGTTAAAAAAGTTCCTCAAATCATAGTTCTGAAAGATTAAAATCCTGAAATTTGAAGTTTTCCAGTAATAAAATACATACTAAATGTGAGGGAAAGGATTGGCTATGCAATATATCAAGGAGAAAAACATCAGTTTAAGAATGCATCATTTGGGGTGGGAGAGATGGCTCAGTGGCTAAGTGCTTTAGATTGCTCTTGCAAAGAACCCAAATTTGATTTCCAGCACCCACATGACAGCTCACAACCACCTGTAATTCCTATTCCAGGGGCTTTCAACACCCTTCTCTGGTCTTTCCTAGCATTGCACACATTCGGTGCACAGACATTCAGGAAAACACTTATATGTTGGCAGAGGCTGCTTGTTCACTCCCAGCCACCCAGAACTGAAATAATCACTCAGAAACTATATTATTTAAATCATTGTTTGTCCAATCACTTAAGTATTTTCCTAGCTAGCTCTTATATCTAGAATTAAGCCATTTCTATTATTTTACATTATACCATGAGGCTCATGACCTACTGGCAAGTTTCCAGCTGGCAGCTCACATCTTTCCCCGCTGGTGGCTACATGGCATCTCTTTGACTCTGCCTACTCTCTCTAATATATCTCTTCCAGTCTGGCTATATTCTGTTAAGCCATGGGATGAAAGCATCTTCTTTATTCATTAACCAATAAAATCAACACACATGCAGAAGGAGTTCCCACACCACTTATACACATGAAATGACAAAATAAAAATTTAAAAATTTAATGCATCATTTGTATGGCTTATTATTCTTTCCATCAGTGAAATTCCAGGAGGTTTTCATGACCTAAAGCTGCCTTTGCCTAAGGAGTTATTGATTAGTTAGAAAATAATGATGAAGGAGGACAGGCTGTCACGTTTCTATTTGGTCACCCATGTCATTTCTGGCGAAGCTGTCATCTGTGGAGGAGCATACATAGAATCCATTTCCTATTTTCAGAGCTACATGGAGCATCACACGGAAGATGGAAACTTTAAAAGGGAATGCTCATGTGGGAATAGATTGAATAATACAATTCCAAGGCACTGAGCCACATAGAAAATAAATGTGAATGCATTGTCTAAGGAGAGTCTTTCCCTGAAAGCACAAGCTATCCGTCATGATGCAAGACTTAACCTAAGCCAAGGACTGTGAGAACTGGGCGGTTGTTACAGATGACACTTTATATGTATGTTGAATGTTTATTGTAGGCTTTTGTTGTTTTTTTTTAATTCTATTATGCTTCCCCTGCTCTTATTTTATTTTAAAGATATATATTTTTGTTTTGTGCATTTGGGTGTGTGCCTAGATGTATGTGTGCACCACATGTGTACAATGTTTATGGAAGCCAGCAGAGGGCATTGGTTTCCTGAAACTACTATAGGTTAGATGCGAGCCATCTGATGTTGGTGCTAGGAACCAAACAGTTTTCTGTGTAGGTAGAAAGTGCTATTAACCACTGAGCCATCGCTTCATCCCATCTCCCCACTATTTTAAATTGTTAGCACTAATTATTTTATGTTATATTTTCCATTCTTTATTGTTGTAAGAGGCGCAGGCTGCATCCCACCTCCTGGATAGCTTAACCCCCGAAATAATCACACACAAATTGTAATCATTAAATTACTGCCTGGCCCATTAGCTCTATCTTCTTATTGGCTAACTCTTACATCTTGATTAACCCATTTCTATTAAATCTGTGTATCACCACGCGACTGTGGCTTACCTGCAAGGTTCTAAACTACGTCTGTCTCAGACAGGAGATTCATGGCATCTTCCACACTGCCCTTCTTGCCAGCATCCTGTTCTCTTTTTCATGCCTATCTAAGTTCTGCCCTATCAAAAGGCCAAAAGAGTTTCTTTATTCAACCAATTCAAGCAACATAAATACAGAAGGACCTCCTACACCACTTTATAGTTCATCTCTCACATCATTTCCAAAAGAGAGGCATGACCTGTGAAAAGACTTCTAGAGAATCTAAATCATTTCATTGTTTTTGAAGTTGATTCCATGAAAGTACATTGTATCAGCATTGGCTTTGCATATAACGAATTTCCATGTTTGTAAAACCATGAAAATGTCTAAAACAAATGAAAGCATTTTGGGGGATCTCTGCCCATCAAGTGAGTATTATCAAAAGACATGGGTTGTTGGTCACACAATATTTCAGATGACTAAAGTCATCTCCCATAGGGCTTGCTGGTATCCCTAGCACTCTGATTTGCCTCAGAGCCCCCCCCCCCATCACTACGCCAACTAGAACCTAAGTTTTGATGACAAGGGCTTTCGATGGCAGGCTGGCTGGTGAGGCATCATCTCTTCATCGGAACACCACTGGCAGTTGGCAGCTCTTCAGGCCACCTGGTAACAGAGTCAAAGCAGGACAGCAAATGTGGGAGAAATCACCTCTGGACCCTAAACCACCTCACTGAAAAAGTGTCATTCTTCTATGTCATTCTTCTAGTTCTTTCTGGGTCTTGCTAATTTAGCTGTGTCTCTTGTGAAAAGCATACAGAAAGAATTTTAAAAATACATTTTAATAATCCTTGTCTTTTAAAAGCTACATTTATATATTCTTTTACATTTGTACATTTCAAACACTCCTATACTCTGTACTTTTGGTTTGTACTTTTGAGGCGTTATCTTGCTATGTGACCCAGGCTGGCCTGAAATTTTCTATGTTGAGCGCTGTGGCTTCAAACTTGTGGTTTCCTCCAATTTCCACTCGTTGAGCACTGGGTTTAGTATATCACCACACCTGGATCCCACTGTATACTTTCTATTTAGTTCTTAAGTCTTGTTTTTATTGGGGCCATCACTGTTGACTTAAACATATGTCTGTCCAACTAGAGAATTTTTGAAATTGGTGGTATCGTGATGGCTTAGCGTGTAAAGGCATTGCCTCTAACCCTGACGACCTGAGTTCCATCCCCAGGACACACGTGGTAGAGTAGAGGCTTTCAGTTGTTCTCTGAGCTCCACATGAGTGCTGTGCTATGGTATGTGTGCACCCACACACTCACTCACCTCCACATGAGTGCT